>NC_092860.1:57313030-57353465 GCF_032062135.1 Pyxicephalus adspersus
TTGGGATGTGGGAGGAAACCGGAGTACCCGGAGGAAACCCACGCAGACACGGGGAGAACCTGCAAACTCCATGCAGATAGTGTCCTGGGTGGGATTCGAACCCAGGACCTAGCGCTGCAAAGGCTGGAGTGCTAACCCCTGAGCCACCGTACTGCCGTACTGAAGCTAGTATAGAAAATACCTAATAATCTTGCCTAAAATGCAGTACCCTGGTCACTTCATGTAAGATAAATTGTGGGCACAAATAATCTTATCTTCCCTTTTTCTGTTCTGTTGAACTGAGCACAACAGATTAAACAGGTATTGTACAGTTAGCAAATATAAATACAAAAAAGGGTCCTAGGATATAGCAAATTAGACATATACATTAAATAAAGAGAGGAAAAGTACATACCATTGTTAGTCTGTACATCAAAGATTCAGTTTCCAGGTTATGGCTTATTGTAGGAGATATCTAACTTCAAAGGGGATTCAATTCACACTCAAGGATAGATTGTAATTATATACATACAGTTGATGTGTTCACATATTTTGTGGGAATTCACCAGCTTTAGGAGTGCAATATTTTTTTCCTGATGGTCCTTTAAGCAATACATGCAAAGATATTAGAAACCAAACAGCTACTTTGCATCTTATGGGGGAACTTACTTTCCTTTATGCAGCAATGGTACCCCAGGTTGTATGTTATATATATATTGGAGTACTGTTCCTTGTTAACCAGCATTTATTGCAGAAAGTGTGTAGTTTAGGTGGTATGCTTTTTTTTAACTATATACAATTGAAAGGATGTATGTATGTATTCGTGTTTTTATTGTGAATACCCATAACAGTGCATCCCAATAAAAAAACATGTGTAGTTCCACAGCAGTTTTTCCTAGTTAGGTAGTTTAGTAAAAAATAAAAAATTAAACCATCTTCTACTGTTCAAAGTCATGTAAAAATATCACCTCTTGCATATTTCAATCTTATCACTACTCTGTAATTCACATTTCTACCTTGTTCTTCTTCACTATATTCCCTGGTTTACCCAAAAGTGTCAAACATTGCACTAACAATGTAGAAAAAAACAAGAAAACAATGTCCTTGGTATGGCCCTTATATTACAATCAAATCTGTGTTGATGTTGTGTAAAGTAGTGAATCAAAATAAGAAGTATGTTTTTTAATATAAAGGTGTCATTTTTTAGCATGCAAGCACATGATTTCCTTTTTCTTTGATCTACAGAGGTAAAGGACACCCGGCGTCCACTGGCTCATGAGTGCCTTGGAGAAGCTCTAAGACTCCTTCGTCAAGTAATCAATAAATATCCTCTCCTCAACACTGTAGAGACTCTGACTGCAGCTGGGACTCTGATCTCGAAAGTTAAAGGTCGGAACTGTTTGATGCAAACTATAATCTATTCAATGCTTCAACAGTTTTGGTAAATTTTTAGTCTCTTCAATCTGTTATCATGTCGCATCAGTTTCTTCTCTTCTTTATATAAAACAGGTTTTCATTATGAATCAAGCATTGAAAATGAGAAGCGTGACTTTGAGAAGGCCTTGGAAAGCATGGCTGTGTGCTTTAGCAGCACGTAAGTTGTGGGGACGTTGCAAGGGATACAGTGATATAATACATTTGTGAACACAGTAATGAGGAATTTTGTCATTGTTTATGTATTTGTAATACACAGTAATGAGGAATTTTGTCATTGTTTATGTATTTGTAATATATTTTCCAGAATCTCAGAATTCCTTATGGGAGAAGTGGACAGTAGCACCCTATTATCCTTACCACCTGGGGATCAGAGTCAGGTTAGATATGGTCCTAATTTTCCTGGTTTCATGTCATATTTCTTAAATTTTATTTCAATATTTCTAGCCTTTATAACTCTAGTTTTTAATTACAATCTTTTGCCTCAATACAGTCCATGGAGAGCCTATACGGTAGTCTTTCTGGAGCTGAAAGTACTTTAGCCAGTGCAGAATATGTGGATTCAGGTGACCAAAGCTGTAATGTACATAAATACATTAAATTTATTCAGAATATCTGTACCATGATTTATTCATGTTGAATGATTACAGGAAGCCCTTTGGGTGAAGATGTGGACATTATCCTACAGAAAAGTGAAGGAGGTGTAAGAGCAGCTTTTTTCTATGCAAAAAAACTTGCAAAATACATGAAAGATCTGACCAGTTACATTGAGAAGAGAACATTGTTGGGTAAGCTGTGGGAAAGTGATTAATTTTAAATTATTTGTATTTTTTCTGTGTCCTTTTCTAGACTTTAGACCTCCTATAATTTTGTCAAATTTAAAAAGTGTTAATGACTGCAATTTACATTAAATCAGTTTACATGCTCTTCTATTCTTGTTTTCTTGTTGTCCCTGGTTTTACATTGTTTTGTGTTATGTTTTTCCCATATCCTGCAGAGATGGAGTATGCAAAGGGACTTCAGAAACTGGTAAACACCACCAAAGGTGTTTTAACACAGGAGGTAAGAGGATTTACATTTATTGGTTCATCGTCATATACACAGTGTATGTAGAATATATCTTATTATAAGTTTTTTCACGTTTCCAAATAAGCTCTGTCTAAACCTAATAGGAAAGTTGTAAGAACACATAGGACATTAATAATGTAGATACCTTAATATTTGGACACATATTTTTTTGTTTCTAAGGAAATATTGTTAAGGAATGATATAGTAGGCTTGGACACAAACTTTTGTGTGACACCTAATGTCTTTTAGTCACAGAAACCCATTGTAAGGAATGTTTAGGTATTCCTAATTGTTTTATTTATTCAAACCTTTTACACTTTTTATATGAGAATAGATATATTTTGTACACCTGTTAATAAAGACAAATATGAAATACTAGGTATGAAGAATAATAAACTAAGTTATAAGATGCCAGGTTACACATCCTTTATATTTGTGGTGGTCTCTAAAGATTCACACTTCTTTTCTTGAAGTACACAACAATTAGATAAACAGGAAAACCTTGTTTGTTTGCTATTGATTTCCCCCAGGATAATCCAGCTTTGGGATCATATGTATACTTATTTTCTCTTCTGGCTAAACTGCTGGTTTGACAAGAACATTACTGTATAGAGCAGGCCCTGGGCTAAAAGACAATGTGGGATATTTAGTTCATGCATAGACCGCTATGCATGCTGTCAGAAAAAGTGTCATGTCTAGCATACTTTTTTTACAACAAGAATCTATTGTACATCTAAATACTAATTCTAAAAAGTCTAATTAGTCAAATAAGTATATAAATGAAGCAGCCATTCTCTGACTGACAGTGATAGTGTTGATTATTCACCCACCATTACCCACCATACTACTGTGCAATGTAGTTTTCACAGATTTTAAAATGTACAAAATATGCAAGTATTAAATTGTATTGACATTCAGTTTACCTGGGCAGAATTCTCTCCTCCTCTTCTTCCTGTGTCACTGTCTGTATCTCTCTGTCATTTGGAAGGTCAGGAACCATCCTATTTACTTAAGGATGGTAGAGCCTAAGGCGCCTGGGTCTAGAGGTTTTTTTTCACAAGAAAATACAGCAAACAAGTGATCCAGATCTTCTGACATGTAAAAACCATTTTATGTGTTACTTTGGACTATGCCAAGGGTGGGATGTTGTCTCCTTTTAATAGAACTGTTGGTGTGTGCCTGACATTTTGTATGTTAGTGTACAACCATAAAACCACAGGATCAATTATAAAAACAGAGGGATTGCCAAAGTACATTAAAATCATTTATTGTTATAAATTCAAAGCAAATCACTGCATCCCATATTTTGCAAGCGCCCTCAGGTTTATAATGTCTCAGATTAAGGTAAAAAGATTACCATGTTGATAATGCCACTCAACTCAATCATTGTGAATGTGCATGTTACCTATTTCCCAAAGTTCCTGGGATTGTAACAGTGACATCTGTATACTGTTACATTTTGGTGTGGTTCAATTCCAGGAGATTTTATTTATTAATACAAACTGACAGATATATGATATTGTGAATGTTTTATTAGAAATTTATTTAGAAGATGTACTTGATATAAGTATTTTCATACATAAAACTGATACAAAGTGTAACCAAAATGGAATATTTAATTTACAGTTGATTGTATTTTGTTATTTACATGTTGATCATTTCTGCAATTCAGGGTGTTATCTCAAGGATAGTTATTGGCCTTCTTAGTTATAAAATTCCTTATTGCTTTTCATTTCTTACTTTTTTAGCCATATATGCCTTTCCAGTCCATCTATTCAGTGGCTTTGGAGCAGGACCAAGATCATGCGCATGGAGTCCTCCACACATCTCTGACACTTCAGCAACAGACATATCTGCAGGTATAAGATCAAATTTTTAACTGCATCATGTTATAAATGTGTTTTTTGTATACACACTAAAAAATCAGACACACACTTAATGGCAATATTACTTTTCTCTTTGCACTGTTTATTTTTTTCTGAAGCCAGTAAATATGCGACGTTTGGAACATGAGAAACGCAGAAAAGATTTGAAGGAGCAATGGCAGCGAGCCCAACGCAAACTTGTAAGACCTAAAATTGCACACTTTCTTTCTACCAAACCCCTTAAATTGTGTTGTTTTTTATTTGGTATGTCTTCCTAAAATGTACATACATTCACTACCACTTCAATTGCCACTCCCCCCAACACCTACTTCAACTACCTTATTTGTTATTACAACCTTTTCAACAGTCAGATATCCTAATGCTAGAAACATATTGACTTTGCAGCTAATAATTATAAATAGTTTAATGTCCATATGGTAAGATTTCCTTATGGCGTGCACTATAGTATTCTTTGAAAAAAAAGAAAGCCCCAGAAATCTCTATAGGTTCCTAGGGAGAAATTCTGAACTAATTTCTAGGCTCACAGAACCCCTGCTAAAACTGACTATACCTACATTTAATGACACTTCGGTAATAAAAATATAACAATGAAAAAGAAAAATGTAAAAATTGTTGTGTTTTTCACTTATTTCTTTATGGAGCTTCATATTATTCAATTTTTTGTCAGATGGAGGCAGAAGTCAACCTCAGAAAAGCAAAGCAGGCCTACATGCAACGCAGTGAAGAGCATGAAAAAGCACAGTACTATGCAGCACGTGCTGAAGAGGAGCAGAGTCACAGTGGTGCCAAGTCAGTTGACAAGAAAAGAAGAGCTGAGGAAGAAGCTAAAAACAGAGTAAGACTGGCAAAAAGACATAACCTTCAACACATTGCACACAATGTAGTCTTAGGCTATTGTAAACAGCATACATAGATGTTTTGTTATATACAAAGTCACTTATTCATCGGGCAGATACACTAGATTTCTGGGACTTTGCACCTACATTTAAAAGTAAGTAAAAATCCTCTTCCCGGGGAGTATATTTCTTGATTAGAAAGATAACAAAGAGGTCAGAAGCTGGAGACTAATTAAAGATTAGAGGAAAAATCAAATTAGATTTGCTATCTATCATCTGCCTGCTACTTCAGGGCTAGCTATACCTGTAACCTCCCTGCTGGCTCCATCTGCAGTGTCACATCAGACCCATCTCTATCTTTGCCACATTTCTGTTATTACAGGCAGAGGAAGCAATGGCCACTTACCGGACGTGCATTGCAGATGCTAAGACACAGAAGCAAGAGTTGGAAGATGTCAAAGTGAATGTTCTTCGGCAGCTGCAAGAGCTTATCAAACAGACTGACCAGATCTTACGTTCGGTATATGAAAAAAGTTTAATTTATATGCTGCTTTTTTGGCAACCTTTAGGTGATACTAGCTGATTTTTCTTCTTTTTAATATCCTCGCTCCTTTTCTTTATAGGCTACCATATCCTACTATCAGAGCATGCACAAGGAGACAGCTCCTCTGCCTGTTGGATTCCAGACTTTGTGTGAAAGCAGTAAGCTATATGATCTGGGACAGCAATATGCATCATATGTTCGACAGCTGGGAGCTGATATCGAGAGAGAAACATCCTATGACTTTCAGCCATACACGCCACAGATAACATTGTATGAATGCCTTTACCCTGTTGCAAAACATTTTTTAAATCAAGTACTCAATACCAGAAACAGAAGCAATTAACTGCCAAAAAGGCCCAACATGTAAAATGATGAGTCTGGGTAGACCCTTTTGGTAGGCATCCAACAAAGAATAAATAGACAAAATAGAGTAAAACCAAAAGTATGCTTTCCCTCATGCCCTTCAATGCCTCAGCCCCATTCAAACTCTTTAGGCAGCATCTTCACAACCGTCTTATTTAGTATTAGCATCTCATCAGCCAGAAAATATGCCCTCTAATGCATTTTACTCAGGAATGTTTAGTGTTCTGAAAAGAAAAAAACGCATAACACACTTGCAAACCCACAACAAAGAAGAAAAAAATAAAATAAAAAAATAAAATAAAAGCAATAAAAAAAACTAATAAAGCCTGTGGATAAGGGGCCCTTCTTTACTTCACAGCATCTAAATATGGTAAACATTTTCTTGGTCCACCAGACTTAACTTATCTGTAAAATGGTAATAAACCGTTCTGCAAAAGGTGGATATACATATATGTTCACAGTTCAAACTGTGTTGTATCAATCAAGCAACATCTTATGAATATGATTTTATTCACTGTACAAGCAATCCTTTTAGGTCTTGTGTACCAAGATAATGCTATTTTTACTTGCAGCAAGTAGAGAAGAGCTCCTCCCAGAACCTAATGTTTCTTTGGTATATATGTTGTGAACTTTTTTGGTAGTTTATCTAAATTAATTCTTTGTTGGATACAACTGAACCTCTCACTTTCAGAGGCGTTAAGTATCACTGCCATTTCTTCATTTTGTTGTTTATGCTTTAGTCAAAAGTATTTTAAATGTAAACAAAGTGTATCAATAATATTTTTTTATTCAGGTCCCCATACATTCGGACTAGAAAGTCAAGTCTATCATCTCAGGATTTTCCTGCTACAGAAAATAAGGAATCTACAGCAGAGGAAAAGGTTGTAGAGAAAAGAGGTAAGAACCAAAGAAACAGGTGAACCCAGTGGTTTATGCAAAATGCAAATGGCTAACTTTTTAGTGCTTGGAAGGAACAATCAGTTTAAAGTGTACTTATCAACAGCAATGCAGAGACAAAAAAATATTAAAAAATGGAGTAATGACCACCAAGTCTCTAACTTGAAATAAAAAAATGTACAGCTAATCATTCTCAAGGACAGTGGATTGGGAAGGATGGATGTTTCTTAATAAACCTTACTATGATGCTTTTATCCTCTTTGTCCTGCTGTAGTAAGAAACACAATATTTTTGGAAGTAGGGTAACATGGGAATATTTCACGTCTGTTCTACTCAAACACACTGAAAAATATATTCCAATGGGTGGTTTAAGTAGTTTAGGAGGCTAAAAGTAAACCTTATGTGACTCACAGCTAATATAAAAAACCATAAAGAATGAGAAAAGGGCATTCCAAAATTATAAAAATGAAGGTTCACCTTCATCATTTGAAAACTATAAAGAATATAACAAAATATTTAAAAAGGAGATAAAATGTGCAAAACTTCAAAATGAATGACAGATTGCAAAGAAAAGTAAGGCAACCCCAATTTTTTTTTTAAGTTTATTAATAGCAAAAAGATTAGATCTGAGCATGTAGGCCCCTTAACAGATGCCTCTGGGTTGGTAAATGGGGATAAAGAAAAGGCAGATTTACTAAACACTTTTTTTTAGCTCTGTGTACACAAAGGAAAATGGCAGAGCTCAAGGCCAAATTCATAATGGCAATGTCACAGCCTTAAATGAACCACAATGGCCTAAAATTGATATAATTGAGAAACAGTTGGGCAAAATTAGGTTGACAAAGCACCACGACCTGATGAATTACATCCACGTGTCCTCAAAGAGCTCAGCTCAGTTATTTCAAAACCATTGCTTCTAATTTTTAGAGACTTTTTAATCACTGGCTGGATACCAATGGATTGGCATAAAGCCAATGTGGTTCCCATCTTCAAAAAGGGAACAAAGTCATTACCAAGTAACTACAGACCGGTAAGTTTACCGAACCACATGGAGGAGTTTCTGCTAGAAAACAATATGTCATAGTCAGCATGGATTCAAGAAAGACAGAAGTTGTAAAAAAGGTACTCCCTTTTTTATGAGGAAGTAAGTAAACAGGTAGACAGTGCAGAAGCAGTTGATATAGTGTACTTGGACTTTGCTAAAGCATTTGACACAGTACCCCACAGACGGGTAATATGTAAAATAGGGTCATTAGGCTTAGAAAAGCTAATTTGTAAATGGATAGAGAACTGGTTTAAAGACCGCATCTAGAGAGTAATGATTATTGATTCATACTCTGAATAGTCTAAGGTTATTAGAGATGGAGACATTATCCTCCCCCTGTACAAAGTATTGGTTAGACCTTATCTGAAATACACAGTCCAGTTTTGGGCACAGTTCACAAAAAAGACATTGTGGAATTGGAGAGAGTGCAGAGAAAGGCAACTAAACTAATAAAAGGAATGGAGGGACTTAGCTATGAGGAGAGATTAGCTGAACTGAATCTATTCTCCCCTGAGAAGAGACGTTTAAGGGAGGATATGATCACCCTATAAAAATATATAAATGGTCCATATAGAGAACTCTTCCCAACTATTCACTAAGATCCTTACTTTAAAGTAAAGATAACTGAGACTGTTGATCCAGGGAACATCTAATTGCCTCATGCAATCAGGAAGGATTTTTTTTCCCTGTTAGAGCAAATTTTACCAGGATTTTATTTTGCCTTCCTCTGGATCAACTATAGGATTTTTATATCTGGAATATCTGCATATGTTTATTTCCCTAGTGGCTGAACTTGATGGACTTGATGGGTCTTTTTTCAACCAAGTTACTATGTAACTATGTAACATTCCCCTATAGCAAATGGATTGCCAAGGTTCCCAAATAGGAATCAACTGCTGTCTACATGGATGATTTGTGTCTTTCTTTGGATGTATGTATTAATGTTCCTAACTTGAGCCAGTCTTTTTCATTTTTGACTTATGTAGTTTTTTGTAGTTGTAGTTTTGCAATATTTGATTATCTTGTTGAGATCACAGGGCTAGTTTGTAGATAACAGCAAATTGCTGCGTATAATAAAATTTGAAAGGTTGTTCTTTACTTTTTAACCCCACAATGCTACGACAATAAATCAGGGAAATTGAGGGACAGGAATTTACACCAGCAATAAACACCCCGCAGAATGTGTAACCTTCCTGTACAGGATTTTAACTCCTTGTCTTACTTACCTCTTGTTATTGGATACGAATTGTGATGTAAGATCTCAAATATAGGGACACAGCAGTACAACCCAACAAAGTTTCTAAAAATGTCATGCTCTATAAACATTTTAACTACTTGGTGAGTAACTTACCTAGAACAAGCATATTCTGACACCAGGCACTGAAGGAAAGAAAAAGATAACAGCCTCAGTTGTGTACCTTCAAAAAGCGGTCAGCAGTGGCAGTTCCCATACTTCTATCATTTTTGGTTCATTTTATTGCCAGATAAAATACCATTGGCCTTTATTCTGTTTGCAGGTGGTAGGGGCCATCAGGCACATAAATCATGGCCAAGTGCTCTGCCTGAGGGAGATGCAGCCGAGAGAAAGGAAGCAGCAGGTACATTATCTCTTAATGAGTATAAGTTGATTGTATATTCTGAAAAGGTCACAAAACAGTACATGTAAACTGGTATTATGTGCACTGAATTCCTGGGTTTCTGTCTTGCCCTTGCCTCTAATATGATATAGTCATTAAATCCTCAGCTGTCATGCAGAGTGAGTGAGCAGCACCATGTTGTATTCTCCCCATAGTAAAGTACAGTAGGTGTTTCTGCTTGGCCATTTATCAGTCTGCCAGCACAGATTGTTGAAAGGTGTAGGGGGCCCACTGTACACATGCTAGATTTTTTCTTCAGATGATCACGAGTTTTTGCCTCGGGTGAGAATAATCTAGCGTGTTTATGTAGTTTACAGAAAGAAACTCTAAAAAAGCAGTCTTACAAAAGATCTTTTCGTAAATGTTAACCGTTTGATCTACAAAAAACACAAATGCAATGGGGCTAGATCAGGTGTGGGCAAACTTTTTGACTCAGGGGCCACAATGGCTTCTAAAATTTGACAGAGGGGCCAGACCGGATTTTGGCCCTGAACAGGTAGCAAAACATTATTATGTAGGGATTATTGTACAAATTATTTTCCAAATGCAATTTTTTTAATAACACAGTAGAGAAACTTACCTTCAATGTCAGTGGGAACACTGTTCTTGGTCTCCCTTTTTTGCCAGTGCTTTAAAGTCTGGAGTTATCTTTGTTGTGGCAATTCTCAGAATAGATCTGAGGTGCTCATCAGTTAACTTGGATCTGTGACGAGCTTTGTTGATGTTCATGACGCTGAACATCTGCTCACACACCTAGGTTGAGCCAAACAACGCCAGCATCTTCTGTGCCGTCCTCTGGATGTATGGAAACGTGGCTTTGTTAAGTAAAGCATAAAAGTCATTCAGTTTAAGAGTTGAACTTCGCCTTTAAGAGTCAGACTGAAGATCAATCCAGTTCCAACTGCAGCTCCTGTGGTACTTGGCCAGGGTCTTGTGACAGGGTACAGGACACCAGCTGAAGTGACTTGTCAATTTTTTCAAAATCAGAGAACCGACGGAAGAATTCTCCATGCAGGTCGTCTAATGATTTGCTGTGTTTCTTCACATTTCTGGTGGCCTCTTTCTGCGTGGCTAGTATGGGGAAATGACCAAAAGATTTCTTTGAAATTTTTGTGGGGAATAAACTTAGTTTGGATTTGAAGGCTATCACATTTGTGTACTTGTCATGCACAAACTGATCTTTTCCCTTCAGTTCTTGTCATTTAGCTCAGAAAGTCAATCGGATTACCCCAGAAACTCCAAAAATGCGTCAATCTCCTCTTTGAGCTCCCACGTACGTTAAAACACTTTGCCCAAATTCAACCACTGGACACCGGAGAGTGGTAAAGTAAGTCCTGGTGATCTACATCGGTTTCCACCAGGAGCGTAATAAACTGCTGGTGCTGAAGTCCCCTTGCTCGTATAAAGTTCACAAGTTTTACCACTGGTTTCACGACATGATTAAGCTGCAATACAGACTAAAGCTGCGTACACACTTGCAATTTTTGTCGTTGGAAAGGATCTTTCACGATCCTTTCCAACGACAAGGGAGTGCACGATGCATGAACGGTGCTGTACATACAGCACCGTTCATGCTCTATGGAGAGGGGAGGGGGAGAGCGACGGAGCGGCACCCTGCTGCGCGCTCTCCCCTTCCCTTTCATTAGGATCGGCTGTTGTCCATCGTCCGTGGATCCGGCAGGTCGGTCGTCCGGACGATGGACCACACCGACTGTACACACGGCAGATTTTCGCCCGATAATTGGCCGATGCCGATTATCGGGCGATAAAAATCTGACGTGTGTACGTAGCTTTACACAGGGCTTCCTGATAGATAATGCAGTAAAGGAAATTAAAATCCTGGTCTGGGTTTTCCTCTTTCACTTTATGCTGGATTCTTTTCAGCAGCCCAACGTTTTTTTCCAGTTAAACTTGGAGATCCATCCGTGGTGACATTGGCAAGTTTACTCCACGGTAGCTCCATTTTCTCGATGGCAGCAGACACCCGGTCATACAAGTCCTCTCCCCGCATTTTTTCTTTCAGGGACTCCATGGTCAAAAACCATCTTAAAACGGTTCTTAATCCCTCGGATTATAATTAGGAGCTGAGCAGTGTCTTTTATGTCATTACTTTCATCGAGTGCCAATGTATAAAACTTAAAGGACTCCGCTTTTTTCTTTTCCTTGCTAGCTATATCTTCGTCAATCAGTTCCACACAGCGAGTCACTGTCCTGCGTGATAACTAATTTTTCCAAACTTGCCTTTGTTCTCTGGACACAACAGATCTGCTGTTTCTACCATGCATTCTTTCAAAAATTCTCCTTCGGAGAAAGGCTTGCTAGCCTTTGCTAATTTGAATGCCAGCATAAAACTTACCCTGGTACATAGCTCCTGAATTGCAGTTTGTCGGTGAAAAAAATGTTGCCAATTCTGTAAATTAGACATCAACCTCTGTGCAGTAGCCGCCCATTCTTGCGTTGACAGCTTGCTAGCGTAGTTGGCATGCTTCCTGTTAAAATGACAACTGATGTTGTATTCTTTGAAAACCGCAACAGCTTCTTGGCATATCAGACATACAGCCGTTGATCTGACTTCCGTGAAAAAATATTTTGTTGTCCACTCCTTATTAAACACTCGGCACTCCTTGTCCACTTCTTTTTCTTTTCTTTGCTCATCTCATTTTTACAAATGGGCTAAAAAAGGCAAAACGAAGAAGTGAAGTAGTTGCAGCGTTGAGAGATTGTCAGGAAAAAATACTTATTTAATTTACTTGGTGCCTGTATTCTACACGTGCTGGCTGTAATCCTGGTTTATTTGGTGTAGGATCCTTGCATATTGGCACTGATTTCAGTGAAATATCTGTGTGTGATCCTGAGCTCTAAACATAAGAAAACAAACCCATGAGCATTGCAGCCTCTGCCCTGTCCCTGCGAACTTTTTTGTTTTTTTGCATAAACACATCTAACATTACTTGGAGGGGATCTGTTTTTCATGCAAAGCTACCCACCACCAAACAAAGAAGGAAGAACATTTATTGAACTGTAGTGAGCCTTCTGGCTTTTATTATTTAATAATCAATGATTAACCCCCTAGCAGTCCAATTCTGTCCAAATGTTCACGCAAAAAGCGTTCCTTTTTTTGCATAGAAATTTATTTTAAGTTGTAGACCTATAATTCATAGCTCACAGAAATATGTCCAATATTTAATAAATTTAATATTAAACTTAAAAAAAAATCTGTTAAAACAAGGGTGCATAAAAATACTACAACCTGTAATATAACTGTACAGTAGCATGTATAATAAATATTAATTATATATGAAAAAGATTTCTTTGTATTGGACAAGAAATCTTGTATTGGACTTCATTCAACTGTTTTAGTGAATAAGCCTGATCTTCTGCTGCCAGCTCTATACACAAGTATAATCCTCAAGTGCTGCATCTGTATTGATGAGGGAGCGGCGGACCACCAAACGGGTCATCTTTGTCTTTATTGCCGATACTGACAGCTGTTTATTTTTTTGTCAGTTGTAGTTCTAGAGTTAAAAGTACTGCGGTAAATGTTCGCAGCAAGTAACAGTGATGTTTTTTAGCAGTTACCATATGATTTCTTCTGCTGCCATTACAGTTCTACCATCCAGATCCACTGCCAAAGTTCTGTACAAATCTCATTACTGTGTATGTTTATAATGTACACTTGCACACTGCCTTCTCACATCTCATAATGCACAGATTGGTTCCAGGGCAAGCTACTGCGGGGTTCAAGCCCTGACACTGAAGGGTGGAAACAAAGTGTAACTTTGTGTAAAAGCAGACTTTGTAAAAGTTATTTTTATGCATAAAATTTAACAGCATTAAACAACAGTTTTAGTGGTAAAACAGTATATTTCTGAAAAGCATTTCTGTTTCTTGCCTCTCATATACGTACACACATATTTACATATTTATAAAGGAAAAACATGAAAATCCAAGTTTTTAAAATGGTAACTTTTTTATCAACTAGCAGATTTCCAAGAAAAGCTTAAACACCCCCTTACCCCCACTGAAGACATTGAAAATAAAAGACTGACATCACTGGAAGAAGGTAAATATGTTTTATAAATGGTACATTGCTTCACAACTACTGTTGTATCTGTGTGTCTGATGCAGCTAAACCATTCATGGCAACTAAAGAGTTATGCACTGTTTTTACACCTTTTTCTTCCAATGTTAAAGTCAGTTGAATGAGAATTCTCACAGGTCCAGTGCTCCAAAAGCCCGAGGTCACCTATTCTTTTTTTTTTTTTTTTTTTTTAGGTCCTGAGGCCTATTATTCACCTAAACTGCTTACCTAATTGCAGCATAACACAACAGCCCTCATAAATTAGCACACATGCTTATAGTGGGAAAGCCACCTAGTAATTAAAACAGACCAAGAGTCTAAAAGTATTGAGTAGTTTATATACTAAAAATATGCGGATACCTATAAAAAGGTGGTGACACATTTGGGAAATGACGTACCCAAGCGATTTGTTAAAATCAGAGTTGCTGTGTATATGATGCCAGAGCAGTTCTGCATGTCTGAAATAGTGCACAGGTGATAGGCCAAAATCTGGTGGATACATAGACCAGACAACAGTTACATTTAAGAAAATTGGTTTTGGGTAAAGATCCTAGTTTTATCGAGTTAGTGTATAATATTATATATACCTAATCTTTTTAAGATTTCTTTACAATGCCTGAACATTTACCTGAAGTAAGCATAATGACATGTGACATGACAGTTACACTACACGCCTAAATGCACAATATAATTGTTAAAGATCCCTTACTGTCTATAACTTTTTCTGTGTCTCTAATTTGATTGATAGATTGTTTCCCAGTGTATGAAGTTAGGCAGTTGTCAGGGACAGACTTCAGGTCACAAGCATAATAGTCAGAATCAGAAAAGGTAATGAAAGCTAGATAGTTCAGTTTAAAAGAGCAGCAGTAGAAATTGTAAAATGAGTTTTAGTGAATGATTTAATAATGGTTTGTCATTAAGACTGTGATTATTTAAGATATAAAAATAAGCAAATATAAATTTATGAATTTATCCCTCCCAACCAAATGAGGTGTTTGAAGTGAATATATTTTTGAATATTTACTGTACCTTTTTTTTACTGAACATGGATATTGCACACTAAACCTATACCGTATATACTCGAGTATAAGTTGATCCGAGTATAAGCCGAGGTACCTATTTTTACCTTGGAAAACAGGAAAAATTGATTGACTTGAGTATAAGCCGAGGGTGAGAAATGCTGCAGCTACTGGCAAGTTTCACCTCTACAAGTAAGGTTCACTTCTTTATTTTTTTTAAATTAAGTTAATTGGCTTCCCCCAAAAAATCACCCTTGACTACATTAATGACATATGACTATGGTAGGGACATTAGATTGTGAGCCCCTTTGAGGGACAGTTAGTGACATGACTATCGACTTTGTACAGCGCTGCGTAATATGATGACGCTATATAAATACTGTTTAGTAATAATTTATCAGATGATTAATATATGATTAGTAACTAATCATTATTATATGATTAGTTACTAATCATATATTAATCATCTGATAAATTATGCATTATTAGTTGATATAACTTACTTTACTTCCTTTTCCTGGCTCTCCGTTACTGCTTTTGCATCTAGTTCTGTGTCCCACGTGTAAGCACTCGGGAACATTTGGGACACGGGACTGCTATCAGCGAGGGACTCTCTCGAGTCGCGCACTGATGGCTCCACCCCCCACCAGGAACACCCCTATTCGGAAATCCCTCTCCTCCACAATGTCCTCTTAACCCGGCGGCAGAAATGTTAACACCAGCTACGATAAATAGGGAAGGGAGCCACAACACGGAGGCTCAAGAGCCACGGGTTGCCGACCCCTGCCGGCTGGGATTAGGCCAGATCGGCAGGAGCGGGAATCAGCCGGCTGAGGGTGCTTTTCTGCAGGGACCCATGCACCTGATTGGAGTATAAGCTGAGGGTGACTTTTTCAGCACATTTTGGGTGCTGAAAAAGTCGGTTTATACTTGGGTATATACGGTAAGTGTACATTTAAAACGTAAAAAATGTGGAAAAGATGTCAAAATAGCAATCTTTGCAAAGGAGGCATCTCTGTATATTATAACCTAATCCAAAATAAAGGCTTCTGGAGGAGACTTTATGTTTTTTCTATTTGGGAGCAAGATTTGCAACGTTCTTTCTCACTCTCCCAATGGAAAACGGCAATTTGCTCTAGCTCCATGGCATCTAAATGTATCTCCCATTGGGAAAACTACCAAAAGATTTTATGTAGATGGTATAGAACTCCATATAGACTTTCTAATTATGTACCACAATATTCGCCTCAGTGTTGGAGGAAGTGTGGTGAATTGGGCACTTATGTACATATGTTTTGGGAATGAAAAAACATACATAGTTTTTGGAACTCTATTTTCGTTTTAGTATCAACGGTTACAGGATGTTTAACTAGCCCTGATGCGGCATTAGCATTACTGAATCTGGGAATGGATAGATTCCCAAGTTACTACCGAACCATAGTCACACACATTTTTATTGCGGCACGACTCTCCATAGTAACTAAATGGGATCACGCTGCAACACCTAATATGTCTGAAATAATGCAAATGATACATGCAAATTGTTATTATGAGCGTTCTCTGGCTTATAGTAGATTTCAATCACATAAGTTTTTACGTAAATTGGAAATGCTGGGAAAGATTTTTACCTTCCATAGCTACAGGAAGATACATATTTATAGGATATTGTTACCCTAGCCATTTGGAGTATTGCTGAATCTTATAGGCTATTGTATATCTTTGTTGTATTTTTTTTGTTTACCTATTTTTCTTTATTGTTTGTTTATATTCCTTTATTTGCTGTACTTTGTTAAAACCCAATAAAAATTTAAGATAAAAAAAAAAACAACTTAAAAAATGAAGCTGCTATTGAATATTTGTTTTCAATATGGTACAGATTCTGGGGATGCAATCCTGATCCTGGTTTTAGTAGGTCAGCAGCAGATAAAAGCATTAAAGTTTGAATGTCTATCCTACATTCTAGGATGATGCCTAAAACTTTAGAAATCAAGCCAAAAGCAGAAGGCTCCACATTTCTATTTGCTGAGGTTCTCTTTGAACCTGACAAAGGTTTTATCACTCCTCTTGTGACAAGAGTTATCAGAATACAACATGATATATTGCTTTCTAGGGGTCATAGAAACCTACTACTCTATACTAAAATATAAAGCTGTATTGTTAGTTATTGGTTTGAAACATGGTTGCCGTTAACAGCGTCATTTATTGTATTGTATAGATATACAGTGTAATTTATTGTATAGGTATTTATTGTATACAAACATTTGTTAAGATCATTTCAGTAACATGATGATGTTTGCAGTAAATAGTCCAGAGTGTTTAAACTATAATACCTTGGTGTGTCTTCTTTTTTTTGTTTAAATAAAGGCATTAATGGACTTCCTGCTTCCTTGGATGTTCCCCTACCCACTGGACCATTCCGTAATGTTGGCTTATCTCGTGCTGCTCAAACACACAGGCTACGCAAGTTACGAACACCAAGCAAATGTCGGGAATGTAACAGTTATGTGTACTTCCAGGGAGCAGAGTGTGAAGAGGTGAGCTCAAAAATAACACTTTATAAAAAAATATGATTAGTGTTGGAAGAGAGTAGCTGTGAGGCTCACATGACATATGCAGAGTGGAGGAAAGTTTGTAATTCTTATTCTACGGGCAACGATTGGCAATGTGAGATGGCAGTTGATTCTAGTCAACTAGTCATAGCAGAATTTTGGCTTGTGTTTGTGAACCTACTTGTTTTGGGGATAAAACATAGAATGTTTGAAAATTTGGAACCCGAACTGCAACATTGGGCAATTTTACCAAATATACTGTTGTTAATGCTATCTATGTTCCTCTCTTTGTATGGAGCAAAACCCTTAACCCATGCAAACCTACAGTCATTTGAAGTACTCATGATGGAACTGTTGAGTAATTTTTCAATACTTCAACAAACGACACAAAAACAAACTGCAGACTTGTCCTGTGGAAAAAAAGAACACACTCTTACATTTACCTCCACTTTACACCTTATGAAACAAAAATCAGGTTTTTCATATTAGGTGTTAGTGAATAGTACCTTATTAGGAAGTTGACAGGTGGAACATGATGTATATAATCCTTAGATATTAAGGAGTTGGTGTTATATTTGATGTGTCATCATGCCAAGATAAAAAGATCTTTTAAAGACCCTCAGGTTTTGGATGTTTGAGCCTGTCAATGGATTTTAACATATTGCCTAATTTTTTGAACTAATTCCACTGTAAGGAAAATAACTTATAAGTGATGTAGGTTTCAAAGGACTACTAATTTGTCCAGGACCCATCAGCCCAGTAAATTCAGGCCAAGAGCTAACTTTAGGTGATTAAAAAAGTTTTTAAGAACCTCCCCCGCTTCCAAATGTTATTGCAGGGTATGCATGTAACTCTTGCAATTATCAGTGCTGTGTATCTCCAGTTAGAAGGATATTGCACGAGTTTCTAGGGTGTGCCACAAAAAAGCCCTTTCTGTACAAAAAGAACAAGATACAGTTTGCTGTGGAATGTTGCTGCACATCACCATGCTTTCTTAAAGCCTACCTAAACTCAAATTTTTTACTTAACATAAAAAGGTAGACAAACTTTTATTTTTTTTTTAGAAGTAAAAATTTTGTTTGTTAGTGTTTTTTTTAATTATTATTATCGATCGATAATTATTATTATTATCGAACCCCTTATTCTCGATCGCCTAGGCCAGTGGTGCCAAACCTTTTTTCATCTGGGGGCCGCTGTTGACATTAGGATAAAACCTGTATGCCAATAACAAATAAACATGAAATTTATATGATTAAAACTAGAATAGTTTTAATTTAAAATTAAGTTGAAATGTTTCTAGTTACCATAACATACATGCACCAAAAAAAAGTAATGACAAATCAAGAATCACTGCAATGGATATTTCTTGGATCATCTTCAGGGTTGTACATCTCCCCAAGTCTGAGAAATTAGGGTTCACAGAAGGTAAGTGGCCAGCTATGTGTGACAGGGTAGCACGGTGTGATAGGTATAGTTTTTCTGCGATGTGATGGCGCTGCAGCAATAACATTTTAGGGGGAGTACCCCACTTATACATTTTAATATACCTACAGCTCCCCTTCCTCTACTGTTAAAGAGATATTGAGGTTCACAGAAAGTAAGTTGCAAGCTATGTGTGACAGGATAGCATGGTGTAACAGGTATAGTTTTTTATATCTTGTGATGGCACCATAGTGATAAAATTTTAGGGGGCGTTAGCCACAAGAGTCCTGCACTTGCAGTTACATTTTCCCTTTTCTTACAGAGTAATTGGGATTCATAGAGAGTAAGGGAATAGCTACGTGTGACAGGGTAGACATGATATGATGGGTATACCATTTTATTGGGGAAGGGGGGGGGGGGGAGTATAAGGAGTTTCCTACTGGCTCCCACATTTCCAGCTACCAACATCCTTCTGTTTCAGAGAAATTGGGGTTCATAGAATGTAAGTGTCCAGCTATGTGTAACAGGCAGCTCACTAGCGGCTCAGTCCCTCGCAGTGCAGCGTCTGCAGATTCGACTACAGACGGCAGTGAGCGGTAATGAGCGTCTCCCCTGAGCCAGGGTTTCATGTCATGAGGAAGAAGTAACCACATTGCAACCTTACCGCCAACCTAAATACAGCCTTGAAGTTTTGTGAACTTTAAGGGGCACCACAGTGCACAGACAATTTGTAGTACCCTAATGTTCATTGCCACGAGAGTTTCAATGAACAATCTCAACATGCAATCTCAATTTGGGGACCCTGGTCTTGAAATAGCCCCACTTAATGTAAAAATATCCCTGATTATTGTTAGGATTTTATGCCTGTGACCCTATGTCTGGCAACTTGTTACGTGTAGAGGACTCGTTTGGTTTAGTAGCAGCTCTTAGGAGATATGAGGATTTATACATGGGGATAATGACAGCTGCTTGAAAACAGACACAGCTCTCATGCTGCTGCACGATTATCTCACAGTACAAGGTGGTTGGGGAGCAGCTCCCTCTCCTGACAGCATGATCTGATAGAGAAACATAGGAGATGCAAGCGCCCCATCCCCCGCAAGACAACGAGCAGAGAGGGAATGAGGAGAGTGCCAGATCTGGCAGCTCAGTAAGATGGGCACCCCTTTGGTTGGGCAAACACCTATTGGTTGGGCACCCCTTTGATTGGGCACTCCTGGCCTATGTGATCAAGAATGAATGGGAGCGCAGAGCCTCCCAGGATACCTACGCCCTTTCATCAATAGGGAAAAAAATTGCTGATCCCACACCTAAGCAGTGTGAGATCGGGAGACGTAGGAAGAAGAACATGGAAGAAGAGAGGAGAAGCCAGGCCAAAGACGGATACCAGGACGACGCGGGACCCAATGGAAAAAACCTCCTAACAGATAGACTGATCTGCGGGATTAAAGTTAAGTGTGATTTTTTTTTTTTTTTTTTTTTTTTTTTGGGTTTACTTTCACTTTAAACAACTGGTGATCGGAAAATAAAAATCTTTTGTTCAAAGTACCATTAGATATATTTGGCACAAATCAAAGACAGCATTGCAGAAGAACCTCATATCTATATTTAGGCATGATAATGGTCATGGTTTAGGGTTGCTTTGCTGCTTTTGAGTCCAGACAGCTTGTAGTCATTATTATACATGTCACATATCAGTGTGATCGCATCATTGTAAATGATAAACGTTTTGCTTGGAGGAGTGGTCAAAAATTTTACCAAACCAATATCTGACACTTGAAGGAAATTATGCAAAATACCAATAGGGAGTATTTTTTGCTAAAGGCAATACCAGCATACATACCTTTTCACATGACTGAATATTCATTGTGCAAGAATGGTATAGCAGGTAGTGTTATCTGTGCCACACAAGTATACTTTTCAGATTTGGCATGTAATTGTATAGCTTCCTGGGAGCTGGCCTCCTTGACAACATTCCAACTGTAAATCCTTTATTGCTAGGATGAGTTTCTTTTTTCTAATTTTCTTGACATTCTTTATATCCTTAGTGTTCCCTCGCCTGTCACAAGAAATGTCTGGAAACTCTGGCTATCCAATGTGGTCATAAGAAATTGCAGGGTCGGTTACTTTTGTTTGGCAGAAACTTCTCAGAGGCAGCACAAAGGTCTCCAGATGGGGTTCCTTTCCTTATCCGCAAGTGTGTCTCTGAGATAGAAGCACGTGCATTAACTATGAAGGTGACACTTGTGTTTTTGTATTTCCTGCATACTGATATTATTGGTAGTAGTTTTAGCTGACTCTCATGTTTATACTGCTGTATTTGTTCTGCAGGGTATATACCGAGTGAATGGCGTAAAGACTCGTGTGGAAAAGCTGTGCCAGGCTTTTGAAAATGGCAAGGAATTAGTTGAACTTTCTCAGGCATCACCTCATGATCTCAGTAATGTTCTTAAACTTTATCTTCGACAGGTAAGCTGTCCAAAGCACATGTATAGTTACCAGGCTGACTGCATCTAGTAATTTCGATTTAACAACACCATTTACTGTTTTCAAGCTACCTGAACCTCTAATGCCATTTCGGCTGTACAATGGCCTTATGGGTCTTGCAAAGGAAAGCCTACGTGGTTGTGAGACAGGTAAGCCGTCCCGACTGGAGAATAAAGGCCCAGATACTGAACCAGAAGTACAAGTCATGGTGGAAAAACTTAAGGAGCTGCTTCAAGAGTTGCCTCAAGAAAACAAAGTCACACTGCAGTACTTGATAGAGCATCTGTGCAGGTATGTTGGCTGCTGTGATCATGTAATAGGTATAAATGAACATTATTACTCCTAAAGATTATACATCTGAAAAGATGAGCATTGGTATTCTGTACGTGACCAAAATTGAGAACATTTCCTTTTCTTCATAGAGCTAGCATTTTTAAAAGCAGTTTAGCAATGCCAGCTTATCTCCTGATGGTAGGCTTTAAATACCAACATTTGCTCATTTTTTCATGTAGAGTTTCAGAACTTGAACAGCAGAACAAGATGAGCCCAAGCAACATAGGTATTGTTTTTGGACCTGCATTGATGCGACCTCGTCCCACGGATGCAACTATTTCTTTGTCATCCCTCGTGGATTATCCACATCAAGCACGAATTATTGAAGCACTCATTGTCTTCTATGACAAAATCTTTGAGGAGCCACCCTTAGACTTGGACAAAGTGTCAAAAAACAGTGATGTAAGTAATATACAATATATACAGGAAAAGAAACTGATCAGAATATAAACTAAAGTACATATTTTACCTAAAAAAAAACACAGGAAAAATCCTTTTGAGTTGAGTAGAACCGTGGGGCATAAAAGGTGGTTGTCACTGCTAACATTTAGAACAGTAATCAGTAGACATGCCAATAGAGTGAGTAAATAAATCCAGTGTGTAATTTTTAAAACATGTATTTGAAATTGAAAAAAAATGAAAATCCAAAGAATAAGCTTATCTATTTTGTACTTTTAAGTTGGCAAGAAGAGTCATTAGCTCCTAAATTATGTTTTTGCTTTCGTTGGCCACCAGTTGCTATTTCATGTAAAGTGTTTCAAACATCTTGTCTTTGTCAACTCTGATCTGTCAAACCAGAGACAAATGCAGTTTCAGGACATGATACTAGGGGTGTATTTATAAATTATTCCCGTCAATTTGCTCCTAATTTTTTAAAAATATTCGTTTGTACATATAGCATTTCTTGTTGTTACACTGTGCACTTGGACAGTTGGCCACTAGGTGGCAGGAGTGTGGAGAAATTTGAACAGTTGTCAGCAAATTTCGGACATATTGACAGGGGAATCATTTATAAATAAAGCCATAGGTGTTGCCTGAGTGTAAACCAAAATGTTTCTATTGACAACATTTTAAGAGCAAAAAAAATCTCAGTTTATACCCTAGTACATACTGTAATTCATTTACATTTTTTCAAAAGATTTAAATTGCATAACCTGTATTCTGTGTAGGACACAAATTCACAAGGATCCGTCCCCAGACTTCAAGTGACTATTGAAGAAGAAGAGACTGGTGTGGCCAGAGAGTACCAAAGAGCAACATTCAGAGGTGAGTTAAAGAGGAACTAAACTAAGTGCCAAAAAAAATTCACTTACCTTCAATCCCGCAGGGCAGTCCAATCCATCTGGGGGTGTTTGCATCGGGTCCCGTGTCGTCCCGGAGCTGGCATTCCAGTTCTGCCATTTTCTCCTTCTCCTTACGGGTTCTTCATCCTACGTCAGTCAACCTAGGCACGAGATTGGGTTATGTAGGATTGAAAAAAAACTTGCCAATCTTGCCAATGAGATCAGCAAATTTTTCTCTTCGCGAGGAAAGGCGAGAAGGAGCACCCAAGAGCCTCATAGGATGTTCGACTTAGGTATCCCGGGATACCCGATCACACTCGGGCTTACAGCTGGTGAGGTTAAATGTCAAATGAACCGCTTTGACATTATAAAAAAATACTAAAATAATCATACCACCAGGGAGGTTAAGACAGTTTCTGCTCACAACGTAACACTTTCCGACAGCTCTGAGATGACCATTTATAATATTTTGTGTGTTTGCTGGAATGTACAGCTTTTTTCCGTTACATCGGTGTGTAAAAATAAAGTCACTTGTCTACATTCCAGTGATGCCATCTTCCTTCTCTTAAGAAAAATATTCAGCAATCTTGATTGACTGTGTCAGCATGACCAACACAGGCGCACAGGAGTTTATTCATCCCAGCACACACTAGGGAAGCCAATCAAAGCTGTGCATGTCCAGCTCAGCTTTGATTTCAGAAACCCAGAGTGATTATGCATGTAAATTGCTCAAGAGATAGTGCCTGTCCCGTTCTGCAATGATGACCTGCCTGATCATACAAACCTAAAAGGATATTAATACAGAAGCATACCACTCTTATCCACATTCAGTGAAAGATTTTAAAATGTGTGCATAATTTTATATTCCCCTCCTTTCATACCTGTTGAATTGTGCCATTAGTTAGTCTTCAATGCTAAGGGGTCACTCATGTAAAAAGCATACAGGACATTTTATAAATAGGATTAGGTAGACCACTATGGTTGAGGAACATGAGAATAATACGCTCTATATTAGATGCTTCTGGCAGGTATGAATGGTATCTGGAAGTACAGGCAGAATAACAGTGTATGCCAAATGCAGATTACAGTGCAGCCAAAATGCTGATATTAAATTTAAAAAAAATTGTCCTCCAGAGTTCTCCCTTGAAATCATTGTGTAAAATTGGACATCATAGTGATGATAGTCATTGCATGAAACCAGTAACACAATGTAAAAACCTATACATACAGTACTAGTTTCTGGTTATCTAAAAGACTTCTACATAAGGTGTTCCCTATTACTGAGAGTGTAAAATTGATAAATGGATATTCCAAAGTCAATATAATAGGTGGTTTTATTACAGTCACCCAATAGTAAAAGGGGCCCATTTGCTAAATCATGCAGTGCCTGGCATACCTGGGCATTCTTTTAAGGAAACCTGTATTAAGTGAAAATACTGCTTTTTTTGCCAGGACTAATTGGCTTTTATAGTATGCAAATCCAATAGCTTCAAAACCTTCTAAACTGCTGGCTCAAAGCAAGTATGAAGAGCAGGAGTTTGGAACACTCTACATTTTCAGCTTTGCACACGTGTATGCCCGACTACCAGCGGCAGAACTTGTAAATAGAAAATATGAAGGCCGTCATCACTATCGTACATTGTTTTTCATTTCAGAGTCAGTTGGATCTGTGGAGTCAGACTCTGAATCAGATGGTGGAGACTTGCCCACTCAATGGGAAGCAATGTCTAGCACTCAACTTGCAAAAGAGGCCGTTGAGACTGGAACAGATGACATTCCCTACATTGGAACAGATGTACAGTCTGAATCAGAAGAAGACAACGTTAAAAGTCAAGATCTGGCTGAAAACAATACAAATCAGTCAAACAACGTGCTATTAACCTCTCAAGTAAAAAGGACCCCTTTGCGTTGCCACCATCAATTTCCCATTATGCGATTCTTACAGGGAAGAACCATGCTGAGCTCCTCATCTAGACACTGCCCGCAGTTTGTATAGGGCAGCAAATACTATCCAATGTGCCTTGCAATCCAGAGACCTAAACGATCTACAGGGTATAAAAGGGACTATCTGCCAGAATAATTTCCAAATTTGGAGGCATTGATATCAAGGCACTGGCCTGGGGCGTTTCAATTTGTTTAATTGCCATAAAAAGCACATGTGACTTGTCCAACTGGCTGCTTCCTTTGCAACAGAGCCCCTTTAAAGTCTTAACTACAGCCAAAATGTTTTAGGATTGGCGAGAAGGAAGGGGCAAGCCTTTTGCCTAGAGATGTTTAGAAGCAGCTTTAGGCTAAGTGTATACAGAATACAAATTGACCATCATGTAACCTCATCCTAAATGGTACAAAAGAACAGACTTCAGCTCTGCAACAGTAGTCATGCAGAGACTTTTATGAGATATGATATATTTTATGAGCATATAATTATAAAGCTTGTGTGTCTGAAATTATGTGTATTGGCTTGAAATAAAGAGTCACTTTTCTATAAAGATTGTTTTTCAAAACACATTTATTTGCTTTCCATTTTTGGGTACTAGGTATGGAAACCACTTTATAAAAGCTAAATATGTAACCTGCCCCATTACCAGAAAGAAGTTACTGTTAAATACAAAATTATACTCTCAATTTTGCTTCTGCGACAGAGTATGTGACAAAATTACTTTTTAACCCTCCCCTATTTAAAAACCAAAAGGGCCCTATTAATGTCTTACAGAAGCTCTGACAAAGCTTCCTAAGGTGAATGCATGTATGCAGTAATTTATCCCACACTTTTCTTCAAAGTATGTAGTTTTTGTAGACTCTCATCTGTTGCCTAGCTCCAGTGTGTCTCCATCTTTACGTTCCGCACTTCTCCTCAAGTAGTTTATTAGCAGTATTTTCCCTGTGCGAATATCACAGCTCACTGTACTAACCGGTATGTAATGTAACGACCAGCAGTTTCACTAGGTCGAATAATCTTTACAACCTGAGGAGGAAAAGACAAGGTGTTAAGGTGTGTGCAAATCAGTGCAAGAAAAAACCCTACGAAACTTATAATTATATTTACAGATTTGTATGTTAGTTTGGATGTGCTTTAGTTGAAGAAGGTAAACAAAAAAAAAAAAAAAAATCATTCTCCTACACAAAACCTTAATGGTCTTATCCCACTCATCTGTTTTACTCTAGTATTGCATGAAATACATTTCTAGAAGAAAAATTCCAACCTTTTAGGTGGCTGGTTCACATGCGCATGAGAGGCCTTCTTATGTTTCACCACATTTATTTCTGCTACTGCTCTGGTTGTGGCACAGCAGTACCATTTGTAGTATGTCATTGGTCAGTTGAGCATACAACTGAATTTACAGTGAATGTAAAATTGAGCAACTACAAACCTAAAATTAAAACATGACCAGGGCTTTTCTTATGAATGGATGTAATCATCAGCAAGTGGCAGATCACTGATCGCATTTATACATGCTGCCATGACCACAGTTGCTATGCCAATGCTGTTCATAAAGTACATACAGTACTTATAGTACATACAGGCAGTGAATCCAGCATTCTCTTCCCTTTATTATTATTATGAATAAACAGGATTTATATAGCGCAAACATATTACATAGCGCTGTAAAATAGGTGTTTGACAGATGAATACAGACAGTGACACAGAAGGAGGGGGCCCTGCCCTTAAGAGCTTACCAATCACCTTTGCTAGTTGTTTTTTTTTCAGGCTGCAAAGTGATGAGATTGTTGAACATGACTTAAAATTCATTTATGAGCACTTACTTTTATTATTTTATTATTAAACAGGATTTATATAGTGCCAACATATTAGTGCTGTACATTAAATAGGGGTTGCAAATGACAGATACAGACAGTGACACAGGAGGGGAAGACCCTTCCCCCAAGAGCATTTAATCTAGGAGTTGGGTGTAATCTGTTATAGGGAATGACAACATAGTAAAAGTATATACCTACACATGAAAGTTCCAGAAATCACAGGCAGCCTATTTTTGAGACTTTTGCAGTGGTGACTTCAATCTATCCAACTAAGAGACTAATAGGGTAGTTAGGAGCCAGAATAATGCCTTTGAATTCCTAAAGCCAAAACCATGGTCCCACAGGGGAGAGAATCTCTAAAAAATGTTTTATTTAGATAAAAGCTTCCAAAGTTCCATATATTTTTAGTTGTTTTCATATCTTATGTCAGATATTTACAGACCACTTGTCCACCATTTTTATTGCATTCAAATGTGTTTTGTATAGATTAATAATGTTCAGAACTGCAAAAGGAAATAAATATTTAAATTTACAGAGGTATAGATGTAATGCATGGATATATGGCATTGCACTGTGGTGCCATTAAAAATAAACACCACCTTAAAACATGCACAGATGTGAACCCTATGAGGTTTTTTTTACTCAAAAACAAGATTGCAATTACATTTTTTGTTGTTTTTTTAGTATTAGGGCATTGCACCTCACTGCAATTAATACAAGAACTGTATGGTGCATAAATAGGTTGCAAATGCTTTCAAGAAAATAAAAAAAACTGTAAAGTTTCCTGCAGTCTTCAGTTTGCTCATTTTGATGTGATGGGTTCATGTATGTGTGTTGGGTAAAGGCAGCCTATTCATCTAAACATTGCGGTGCTATTAGTAATGATGGGCATCATAGTGTACCAACATGAAGAACAGTTGTGGGTTTACCCAGTAAAAAAATACACTATAGACCTAAAGTTATTTTAATTTCCTTTTAACAGCACAAAGCCTACCTGGCCTCTCTTTAATCCAAAATATCTTGCCACTGGGTCTCCAGCCTGAATGCGAGGAAGTTGGGATTCCCGTAATTTACTGAACAAATAGTTAAGGAACAAACAGGAACAGGCAAAAATTATTTTTACAAACCATGTATCTAAAGCCATTGTTGGACTATAACTATTTACTACTGAAAAAAATGTTCTGGTTTTAGATATCTTAACAATTCTAAACAACAAAGCCATCATTAGCCTCCGAAATGTTCATGAAATAGTTACATAGAACGTCGGGTTGAAAAAAAAAAAAAAAAAAAAACATAAATCCATCAAGTTTAACCACTAGGGAAATAAACATATCCCAGATATAAAACCCTATGGACAAAGTTGGTCCAGAAGAAGGCAAAAAAAACCCTGGTACAATTTGCTTCAACAGGGGAAAAAATTCTTCCTGATTCCATGAGGAAATCGGATGCTCCCTGGTTCAACAGTCACTGTTATTTTTACTTTAAAGCCTTATTAACCAATTATATTCAGTGCTTCTATAAAAACATCCTGCTTTTTTTTTTTATAAAGCAATCTATAGTAGTTGCTGAAACTACTTCCTGAGGGAGCCGATTCCACGTTTTCACAGACCTTACAGTGAAGAATTTCTTCCTTATCCGGCGCTTAAACTTCTTTGCCTCCAGACGCAAAGAGTACCCTCTTGTTCTTTGTAATGATATGACCATATCCCCCCTTAAGCGTCTCTTCTCAAGGGAGAATAGATTCAGTTCAGCTAATCTCTCCTCATAGCTGAACTCTTCTATTCGTTTTATTAGTTTAGTTGCCCTTCTCTGCCCGCTCTCCAATTCCACAATGTCCTTTTTGTGAACTGGTGCCCAAAACTAAACTGCATTTTCCAGATGTGGTCTGACCAATGCTTTGTACAGGGGCAGGATTATGTCTCCATCTCTGTAGTCTATTCCTCTTGATACAAGAAAGTATTTTGCTAGTTTTAGATATTGCAGCTTTGCATTGCATGCGGTTATTAAGTTTATGATCTACCAGAACCCCCAGATCCTTTTCCATTTCCAAATGTATTCCACCCTAGACATTATGAAGCATGCATGTTGTTAGTCTCCAAGTACATAACTTTATGTCATTAAATGTTATTTGCCACTTGGTTGTCCAATCAAACAGTACATCCAGGTCTGCTTGTAGATTATAGACATCCTGTATGGACTTAAATCTATTACATTTGGTGTCATCTGCAAACACAGAAATGGTACTTTTAATCCCAAACTCTATATCATTTATAAAGATGTTAACCAGTAAAGGTCCCAACACTGAACCCTGGGGTACACCACTAATAACACAGGTCAGCATGTCATTTTCATCAGATATAATTTGATGTGGGCTTTGTAGTATTTTTGATGCATATTTCAAATCTGTGTTCAGTTTTTCTCTAGCAAGTCTAGTTTTTGTGTTGCGGCTAAATATATATTGTGTGAAATTCGTTATAAATAGCCTTAACATAGTACAACATTTAATAACAGTTTTCTTTTTTTAAGGTTAGAGACTGCACTAACTGCAATTGATTGCATTTGTTGTCATGCCTAGAAATTGCCTTAATGATCCAGACAGTTTCTGTTACGTGTGTGGTTCAATAATTACTAAAGCACAACGTCGGCAAATTACCACAGACCTTAAAAAGATATACAAATTATATTTCAGCTGTCCGATTGGTGACCAGGATAAATCTTGGGCTCCACATGTCATCTGTACCAGTTCCAACAGACTGTGTGATCGGCTAAATCGGCATAAAGAAGCAATGCCATTTGCAATCGACTGCTATTTTTGCCATATCAACAAAAGTGGATTCCCAGGTAAAACTAAGCACAAAATTGTATATCCAGCCTCGATTCTGCAATTAGGCCTGTTCCCCATGATGATTCATTGCCAGTTCCGGTATGGCCACATGATGGACTTGCTTCTGTAGATGGTGATGAGGAATGCGCTGGAGTTGCAGACAGTTACAACCCCGAATCATCTGATCCTGACTACCTGGCCAATGAAGATTCAGAACCAGAGACCTTTACAAAAGCAGAGCTGAATGATCTTGTTCGTGATCTAAATCTCTCCCAAGACAAAGCAGAACTTCTTGCTTCAAGGCTTAAACAGAAGCACTTGCTTGCAAAGGTGTAACTGTACCTCACTACAGAAAACAAAATCATAACTTCACAACGTTCCTCACTAGTGATGGCTCACTGTGCTACTGTCATGATATAATTGTACCCTTTAACAGTTTGTCACAAGAGCATGTTCCATCTGAATGACGTATCTTCATTGATTCCTCTAAAAGAAGCTTGAAAGCAGTCTTACTACATAATGGTAATTGCAAACCAAGTTTACTGATTGCCCATTCCATTAACCTAAAGGAGTCCTATGACAACATGAAGTTACTACTTGAAACAAACCAGTAAAAAACACACCAGTGGAACATCTGTGGGGACCTAAGAGTCTTTGGCTTGCTGATGGGTATGCAAGATGGATTCACAAAATATTGCTATTTCCTTAGCCTGAGGCACATCCGATCTACAGGAGACCATTATGTCAAGCATGATTGGTTACCAAGAGATACCTATAAGCCCGGAACAAGCAGTATCAAGTTTCTGCCTCTGGTTGATTTGCATAAAATATTTCTGCCACCTTACCATATCAAGTTAGTCTTGATGAAGAACCTTGTAAAGGCCATAGGTAAATCAAACTCCATGGGTTTTCAGCACCTTGCTGAGACGTTTCCAAACATAGGCACCGCAAAAAATGAAGGAAGGGATATTTATAGGATCACAGATCAAGTCTGTTTTGCAGGGTGATGTTTTCAAACAATCTCCTTTAGCAGCTGAGCTAGAAGCTTGGGATGCATTCAAGTGGCTGTGTGAAAATTCCCTGGGCAACCAAAAGTCCCCTGCTTACAAGTAAGGAGTTCAGAATCTGCTTGATTCATACCAGAAACTGGGTTGTTGCATGTCATTAAAAATACATTTTTTCACTCACACCTAGAATTCTTCCCAGAAAATCTTGGTATGGCGAGTGACGAACAAGAACGTTTTCACTGGGACATTCAGTTAATGTAGCACAGCTACCAAGGTTTCTGGAATGAAAGTATGATGGCCGACTACTGCTGGATGCTGTACCGCGACAATCCAGACAAAGAGTACACAAGAAAATCATACTGTAAGCATTTCTGAAGAAACAATTGTTCCTGACTGACACTGTTCTGTAGATTTATACCAGTGTGCCTTATTTTACTTCACACTGAAGTTGTATTACCATTTACTTCAATGGTGCTTACGTTTTAGTACAAAATACACGCACGTACAATGTTAACTATAATAGTACTTGAAAACAGATTTAAAATCTGCTCAAAAAACTGATTTAGAAAAGTTTGCTGTGGTTTCTAATGATTATCAAAACTATTTTTTTGTTGACCTGTGTAACATCTATTTACAGATTGACTTTTCCAAACCTTTTGACCCTAACTTGCACATTACCTGTCTGTGGGGTACAGTGCCAAATGCTTTAGCAAAGTCCAAGTATACTTTTTACTGTACCTGTATTCTTTCTTCCTCATAAAAGAGAGTAAATTTGTTTGACAACTTTGGTCTTTCTTGAAGCCATGCTGACTATCACTTATATTGATAATATTTCCAGCAGAAATTCCTCTATGTGGTTCTTTATCAAACTCTCTAGGACCTTTTCAACTATGGACGTTAAACCAACCAGTCTGTAGTTACCTGGTAATGACTTTGCTCCCTTTTTAAAGACAGGAACCACATTGGTCTAACGCCAATACTTTGGTACCATGCCAGTGATTTTAAGAGTATCTAAAAATTAGAAATAATGGCTTTGATATAACTACAAAAAGTAAAATACATTTATTGAAATACATGCCAATTAATCCTAAACCCAAGGGATGCAAATCTCAGCGCAGATTTACATTTGAAATATATCATAGGACGATGCAACCATGACACGGAAGTATTAAGCAATACTTTCTTTTCCTCTTAGCATGTAAAAAACTCCACCACTGAATTTAAATCTTAAAGGTCCCATTAGTGTGGACATTGCTTATCTCCTGAATTGTACATAAAAGGATACTATCTTGCCAGTAATTCTGTCACTTCATCTTTAGTCATCACCACGTGTTCAGGTACCAGCTGGTAAGGAAAAGGAAATTAATAAGTCAACACAATCATGACAGGGTTACCAAAAGTAAGAGGGAAACTGGAAGAAAAGGAACATTATGTAGTAATGTCAAAAACAAATAATCCATACTCAACATTCTGATCAGAAGAAAATTATTAGAAATATATTTTAGGAGCAGTTTAAGAATTAAAGAAACTAGACAATATTGGAAAGGAACCACAAGATGCCACACTGTATATTTTTAACACCAAATACAAAGGGGTTGTGTACCTTACAGTTAATGTCAGTAAGAATGAGGTACTCTTAACAGCTGACGTCTGCTGTAATGTTATCACTCTGCAATCTGGAAATGTCACCTCATTCAGGAGTCAATTTAGGTTTAGGCTGCAATATTCACATTTTGAAGCGGTTCTACACTAGTTTTCAAGTGTGGGGAACCCAACAGGCAGAGGGAGAGATTTGAGAGGAAAGCACAGGGCCAGAAGCAGTGTTTTCCCCAGAAATGTTTTCAGCCGGGTGGGGGAAAGCTGTAGCCGAGTGAACAAAAAAGGGGGCGGGGCAAGACAAAGAAAATTTAGTATAGTCCCAGTAGTTTACATTCTACCTATCTACAAGTGTTCTACTAACCCCCTATACTTTGTTCCAACTTTCTAATGCCTGCCCTGTTAGTATGTCCAATTTTTACATTCTATGTATTATGCCCCAACTATCCAGTATTTTTATCCAACTGCCTAGTGTTCTAGGTTTTAAGAGTGTAATGCCTTGAAGTAGTGTAATAGTGTGATCAATGTGGTGTAACAAGTGAGGCTTATTTCACATAAAAAAACTGGGCCATTTACTGTTCCCGAGTGACTACTGGTAACTGCTAGGCACCTAGGATTGGTAACAGGCAGTAAGTGCTCGGCTTTTTCAGAGCTAGCAGTATTTTAAGGAGCAGTGGTTCCTGGCGTGAGGAAGAGGAAATGCAGGAAATGCAACCCTACTACCAGTGTGAATTCAGCTTAACTTCAGATGTGTCCCATGCTGGCTGAGCTTCCCTCTTTTTTCTGATGCCAACTGTAACGCCACCTTGCACTGCATATGCAGGAGATTGAGCACTATGAGAAAGCCTCTGAAGGTGCGTGCACAGAAGGAACAGCCCACAGCCTCTTGGTATATCTGACACAAATATCCCATTAAGGCTGCCGATTTCCCCCTCACCATGGCAGTAAAGATGGAAGGGGAGAGGTCCTCCACCAAGAAAATGGAGAAAAAAAAAAAAAGACCAAATTTTTCCATTATATAAAAGGGAAAATCACACTTTTATATAATGGTAAAAATATGGTGATGCTTTACTAGCATCATGCATGTGATAGCAGATGAGGGCAGGACAGCCAGCGTCCCCCTCTCATCACTGCCCATTTTCTATATAAAAAAACAAAAACACACTGTGGATAATCTTCATAGACAGTAACAATGTCATCAGCAGCGCAGTGTGATAGGTGTGTATATAAAAGCTGCTTGTCATGTTCTGCAGCCCAACAACTCACTGTGTTCAAACCTTCATTACTCTTGGTTGTAATGACTTGAAATTTTTAGGGTACAAAGTACCCTCATAGCTACTAGTAATTTCTTTAAAGAAGTTTAGGAACGAGGGATCACAAGTTTAAAACTTGTGAAAATTGAACATTGGGGTTGCTGTTTCAAAAGAGAGTATGCAAATTGGGGACCCCCAGGACCACTTGCATAGTAAGAAGCATTGGGGTGGGGCCCTAATTTTTTACCTACCTTTCACAGAACTATAATTTTCATACTTTGCCACCCTGTCTGCTTTTCTACCTTGAACACCAGTTTCTCTAGAATGGCGAGGTACAGGGAAACAAAAATAAAGGTGCAAGTGGGGGGACACTTGAGGCTAACAGCCCCAAACCTTCATCACCATGGCATCATTACAACATAAAAAAATTCTGCCCATTAAAATGCACCTCCCTGTTACAGATGACTGTACCCTTACAGTACCTGAACCCCATTTTGTTTTAGTGAGCAGAGTTTATGTTCTAATGATGCCATAGTGATGAAATTGTGGGGGATTGTAGCTACAGATGTTCCACATACGTTTTTGGTTTCTAACACCCCCCCATTCCAGGGAAATTGGAGTTCAAGTGTTAGACGTTGGCAGTAATATGTGGCAGGGAAGCACATTTTGATGGGCAGAGTTTTTTTTATGTTCTAATGATGCGATGGTAATTAAATTATAGGGAAGCCAAATTTGTCCCCCACTTGCACCTACATTTTCAGTTTCATACACCTTGCTGCTCAAGAAAAATTGGGGTTCAAAGAAGAGAAGCAGACAGGGTAGCGTAGTTTGACACATATAGATTTGTGACAGGTAGGTATACATTTAGGGGCCCTACCCCAATGCTCCTTGCTATGTAAGTGGCCCAAGGGGTCCCCAAATTGCATTTTCAATTTAGGAATCCTAGGTGCACTTTCTTTTGAAACAGCAACCCCAATGTTGTATTTTCATAAGATTTTAATTTTGTGACCCCCATATCTTGAAATTCCTTTTAGGAGATATGAAAGTTTGTACACAGTGATTTCTATTTCTGCTGATGTTATTGTACACACCCACTCAGGTGGATACATTTTAGAAGCAGCTTTTTTTTAATAGAAATCCCAGCTTGTGCTATCAAATATGGGGGCGGGGCTCCCGTGTGCCACTCCCATCAAGGCTGAGCTGTGTGCCATGATTCCCCGCCCACCTCTCACCCATGACAGCAGCAATCCTCTGGATGACAGCTGAGCACAGAGCAGCCTCATCCAGATTTGTGCAGAGGATGAGAGGTGGGCGGGGGAAGGAGGGGAGCTGGGAAGAGCAACTGGCTATAAGCTTCTGGGGAGAACTATGAGAAGAGATTGGGTTTTTACACTTATGCACAATAGCACTTCCTAAATGGCACACCAAGGATTATATAAACACAATAGATGTGTTAATTGTACTTGTAGTGTCTCCACTGAGGCAAGGGTTCACTGGCACGAGGTGACATCTCCTGCACTGATGTCAATTAACCCTAAACCCAAGGCATGCGCAGCTCAGTGTACATTTACATTTGCAATATATCATAAGACGATGCAACCATGACACAGTGAATGGGAAGTATTAATACTTTCTTTTGCTCTTAGCATGCAAAAAAAAAATGTACAAAAGTTTTTAGAGTTATTCTAAAAGCCTATACACAATGGTATTAAAGATAGATGGACATTAAAGAACAGTACAAGTTTATGTATAATAATATCATGGTGTCACTTACCTCATGCTCTGTGATGTTAATCAGAAGCTCCTGCTGCAAAAACTGTTCCAGGATGTATTTGGGAGCCATGTCCACCAGTGACTATGAAATGACAAAATCACAAATTAGGGAAAATATAGCAAGAAAACAGATTACTGACCCAAATCTACCAACTTACAACAGTCAAGGAACGCACAGTTAAAGCCTACAAAAACTTGAACACAATGTGTAACATCCACAGAACACCAGAAGGCCTGACGTGCTAGGATTAGTATACACAAACCAGAAATCAAAGTAGTTTATTCAGGAGACAAGGGACCATATGCCAGGGGCAAAAAGACCACAATAAACTATCTATATTGTGGTGTTACAGAGACTGTTGTCTGGACAGACCATTTCAACAAAAATCTTCCTATAATATGTAAATTTTACTTTTTTTTTTTTTTTTTACACATAATTCAACTTTAAATGCTTCTATTATGTAGACATCAAAAACCCTGAGAAGTAATGTCAGCAGCCCTTGCAGACTCAGCGCTTTTACCTAAGTGGCATTCTATAGATGCACTCGTCAACCAGCAGCTACATAATCATCTTCAATATGCTCCATAGTAAAATTTAAAAAATAGCCAAATATAATTGTTTTCATTTTTTTCCAATTAGTAGCGTAAGCTACAGCATCTATATAGAAACAAGTGCAGTGCAGGGCGTGTGTATTTTACAAGAAGAGATAATGCAGTTCATTGTTTTACTCGGACAATTACCTGCTTGGCAGATGGTGTCATTCCTTGCTGTACAACTATGATGGCCCTGGTTATGTTTTCCTCCTGCATCCTCTGACAGTACATTTTTATGGTCTTAATGCCAACTTTTGGTTCCTCTGAAAATTAATAAAAAGATTTAGGGAAATGTGAAACCATACCCACTTATGATTCAAAGAGTTTGGCACACACGTCGCTTCTTTTGCCAAAGTTGGAACTAAAATACCCACCATTGGTCACAGTTACACCCTAGCAGCAGAAGTCACTTATTTATTGGCCATTACACTCATGTGTGCTAGCACGCGCAAGAAGTTCATGTTTCTTCATACCCTGAAAAACCAGATGATAAAGTGGAACTAAAAATCCACTTTTAAGTTTGTATGATCAGGCAGGTCCTGCAGAAAGGGCACAGTCAATGAAAAGATGGCTGAAGATCATCCAGAAGAGCAAGAAGAAAAGGAAGATAGTGGCCCAGAAACACAAACAGATAAGCTACCAGGGTTTAGTTTATTTAACACTAAGAAAAGTTATTTCCCATGTCAACCCATTCATTTGCCAATGTACAATGGGAAGATGGTTCAGATCTGTACGTTATAGTGCACCAATTTGCAGATCCATTACAGGTGCATGTTGGGATGCCAGTAAAAAATGATGGCTTTACAATGCACTGCCCCAATGATTCGCATGTACCCACAAAACAAATACGTGAATCCAAGCATTAAGAAATAGAGACTTGACCTACACAAAACTATGATATTGCCCTATGACGACACTGAATAATCCAGCATTGACATGGAAATGAGTAACTTGTTCCTCCATATCAAAGTACTAGGAATTTTTCTAAGCTTCTGGTACTTTATAGAGTGGTGGAGTGCAAAAAAGCTTGGGAGGGCATCATTGAACCAACAATTTTACTGATTGGTAAATGAGCAGAGATCGGGTCTGGTTAAAAGTTAGGGTTTATGGCCACTATCTGAGCACTGCAGAACATATTTGGCAAGCTTTAGCTGGAACTTAGAGAATTTCTTTATTAGCCATCAATACCTGCCCCAAATGTAGTGACCAACTCATTCTAGGAAAATATGAATAGTGGCTAGCATTTGGGAGATTTCTTTTAGGCCTTAACACCTTTTATTTTTAAGGATTATTACTTAATGCCAACACCCACTCAAACTTACCGGGAAAGAACACAAACATCTGATCAGTTGGGTCATCATTGTGTGCAACCAACACGGTGAGATCTGTTCTTCTGGGGCGGCCCTCACTGGGCTTATCACCAAACTGTGACTTAAACTCATCCAAAGTTTGATCCAACTCATCTTGTGTCACTAAATATCCACGGTCATGGCATAACTGAAAGGTTCAAAAAAGAGGAAAGATATATCACTTGTCACAAGATAACTGAGAAGAAACACCATATACCAATATAGTGCATTGTTATTATAATGATTATAAACACAGGTACATGTAGAGAAATATTTGCTCTAACCAAAAAACTAAAGCTGTTAATCTCACCTCATTCCACCCACTTCATATAATATAACATCAAACCATTCAGCAGACAGTTGGCCTTAAAACTCAGATTAAAACATAATAATAATAATAATAATAATAATTAATAATAATAATAAGCACCAATGTTTACTTGTTTTTATTGTTCTCTGTACCATGATATTTCTTGTCTGACATTTGGCATGTATAGCTATGCCAAGCCCAATTCCCAGTTTAGACAATTGATTGAACCATAAAGGTAAGTAAGAAGGGCAGCAACGCATTTTTATAAATAATTTGCTTCCCTATAGCAGGTAAAGCACATGTCTAGAAATACTTTTGCACCCTGAGCATATGTAACAAAGTTTACAAGTAAACAGTTTTCTTTTTTAAGGGTGCCAGTAATGTCACTCTAAAGGCCAACACCATGAGTTAAAAAAAAAAATTGCATAGCAAGTTTAAAAAAAATGTAATCCAGATTATATAGTAAAATGGCACTCTACATATACATTCCCAAAAAAGATATTGAAAGCAATGACTGTTGTGCACATTGAGCAAAGGTGTTGTCTTATCTTCCACAGACCTCTTTCAGATAGTTTGTGGAGATTGCTTAAAGCAAAAGTAAACTGGGGGATAAAAAAAATCACTCACCTTTATCTTCGTAGATCCATCCATCGATCCCTCTATCGGGTTCCGCATCATCCTGGTATCCTTGTTTTGTACCAGCACAGAGAAAGCCCTGGCACCGCCGATTTCCTGCACATGCATGAGATGGACATTTTTTTTCCCCACTGAAGAAAAAGCTCCAGCCAGAAGCCTCCCAAGATTATTGACATCCCGGGAAGCGCTTGGGTCATGTTCATGGGTCATGGGTGTTTTTTTTAGGGGTTTAAAAGAAAGTACCACCCCTTTTATGCAAGGTAAAAAATGTTGGTTTAAGTTCGCTTTAATAAAGAATTCACTCATTTTCCTTCCAGATAACTGCAGATCCCCTTAATATGTACTAGCATCAGATCATTGCAAGGCAACCTGAGCTCTCCACATACTTACCTGGTCTTCTACCTGGTCAAAGTCAGTGATTAAATGCCATGTATGTTGGGTGATTTAAATAATTATAGGAAATACGTAAGAATATGCCATATCTGATCGTCTAAATCTAGCACGTGTAAAGCGGTCTCCTGACACTGTTCAAAGATCCGTCCTGGTGGACCATTACAAATGGTGACACAGTCCTATGGAGAAAAGATCAGTAGGGTGCTCCTCACTTCCCATCTCTTTAGAGCTGATCACTGCTGTGAGTACATCATTCCCTCATTCTACTGCCAATGGAAATGATCATTCCAGCAACAGAAATCGAAAACGTATCAATAGCCTTAGATAGGCCTAACTATTTAAACACACGCAGCTTTAGTACCCTGGGCTCAGCCTCTCAATCTTCACAACAAACGGGTCACATTGCAAATAAAAATGCCCAGAAACAGTAGTTGTGATGATGATACCTGCGGCCACGTTATAAACCTGCATCGTGTGTTAGGATAACACGAGTCGCTCTGATAAAGCTGGGACAGTGTCCATGTGTTTTTTTCGCCTCTCTCTGACACTTTTACATCTCGAATAACCCTTTAGATTAAAATGTCCAAAAAGCCTCTTCTAGTAGTAATATTACTAACCTGCATGATCGTCTTCCTGATCTTCCATAGGCGGTAAGTCTCCTCTTCATCATCCATCTTCACAACACGATGCGAGCTACACAATGAGGACCCATGCGGGGCTGCCTTCGAACTGCCTAGTCCCAGAGAAGGACCCTGGAGGCGGGGCTGTCACAAGTACTGCCTGATTTTTTAAGCGTTTGGGAATGATTTTCTTCCTGTTCAGTGTGCAGTTTTAACTAAAGGACAAAAATACGCGGACCCACAGTATTTGAAGAGTGAGTAGACTGCACTACAGAACATACGTTCCACTCATTCATTACGTTTCTTAATAAGGTAAGTAGACCCTGGATAAAGGCAGGAAATGTCGCCAGCAATGGATGCTGTCCGCCATGTTGCTGGTAGGCACATTTACCTAAATTCCTAATGCAGGGCTGCAGCGGGCTGGAGATGTTTTACCCATAGTTCAGTATAAACGGAACATACCCAGCACGTTACAGTACTTCAGTAGGTTTAAACGTCCGATTTTTTGGACTGTGATTTGCAATAACCCATACAAAACAGTATACTCATATTTGTCCTGGTATGACTTTGGAAGAGTGAACCCTGATTGGTCACCATGGGGTATTGTAGCTAAAGAAGATCTCCAGGTTTTGGCACCAGAAATTCATATATTTAAATGCGTAGTATCAACCCTTTGCCTTGCCCCTTTTTTTTTTCTTTTTTTTTTCCTTTTTTTTTCTTACAAAACCTGCAGTGGGGGCTTTACGTTTATTTTGCTTACATTCTGTCTTCCCTGCCCCCCCCCCCCCCTTTTAACATGCAAATACAATCACTAAATAAAAACTGTTTTTATTACATTCCTTATTATGGACCCACTAATCTCATCACTAGATCTTTGTGCTTCTCTATACAATGCAGGCAGTTTGTAGCTGGTGGGAGGTAATACCAGCACATGATACTGAGTTGGAGTGAAAAACTTTTTTTTTTCTATACTTGTACACAGTGCAGGAAGAACTTCTAGTCCTTCAATCAGGGTCTCCCTCACTTCCTGTGACACCAATTGTGTTTTCTAGAAAGTGAGGTGAACTCTCCAACGGCAACAAAAAAGTTATTTAGTCACCTGGGAGAAGACTGGATTCCCTGTCTGATATCATATCTGTCTGTCCCCCTGTTGCATTTTTTTCTTCTTTTTATCTGAAATGTGGCCAGTTTGAAAAGGAGGTGAGGGAAATCTCCTTGTCTGTAATATCTGTAAAAAATATGGATACTGCAGTCATCACTATGGATTATTATTTTTAATATTAAACAGGATTTATATAGCGCCAACATATTACGCTGCGCTGTACAATAAATAGGGATTGCAAATGACAGACTAATACAGATGGTGATACAGGAGGAGAGAACCCTGCCCTGAAGAGCTTACAATCTAGTAGGTGGGGGAATTTCACACACAATAGGATGGGAGATATGTAGTGGTGG
>NC_092860.1:57355944-57550076 GCF_032062135.1 Pyxicephalus adspersus
GTGGGCAGGTCATGGGAAAGAATGTGTGGGAGCCAGGATGCAAAGTTATCCACAAATTGTGATACTGGGCCAGGGGGGCGGTAGACAACAGCAACAATGAGGGGTAAGGGCCTAAAGAGTCGGACAGAGTGGACTTCAAAAGAGGTGAAAATGAGAGAGGGTGGGGTAGAAAGGACTCTGTATGTACAGTTAGGTGAGAGAAGGAGACCCACACCACCCCCTACTTTGTTGCAAGGTCTGGGGGTATGTGTAAAGTGCAGGCCTCCATAGGAGAGAGCAGCAGCAGAGTCAGAGGAGGAAAGCCAAGTTTCAGTGAGAGCCAGAAAGTTCAGAGACTTAGAAAGGAGATATGGATAAAGAAAACTTTTGTCAGATGGTTTCACCTTGGGTTGTTCAGCATAAGGCCCAAGCCATTTTGCTTTGCTATTGACCTACACCTGATAGACTGCAGTCACTGGCTACTCTAACTTCTAAACAAAGCGGTCTCTTATTATTTGCTTTCTCTGCCGGGCTTGGTTGTTAAAAAAATCATCTGACAGGACCTCTACACTTTACCTGTTTTGTACATTACGGTACTTTTACTTCTGACCCCTGCACTCTGTATGTTACATAATCCCTATGACTGCATTTAGTTATACACTTGGCTACTGCCAAGTGCTGCAGCATATGTTTGTTCTATAAATAGTCACTGTTAAACTGATTGAGTCACTCAAGCAGTTTAACAATTTTTGTTCAACTGTAAGATGAAACTTTGCCACAACCACCTTAAAAGTGCTTATTTGTTTTGTATGCAGCTTGTGTCCTGCCATAGGTGCATACTGTTACACCTATGTTTGCATGATAATATGTCTAATTTACATAGCTTCTGTGGTTATCTGCCTCCCTACTCCCCACTGCTAAGTAAATGTAAACAATTATTAGACATATGTTTAGGATCTTTGGCTATGTACACAAGTAAGATCAGAAAGATCCTTCCCAGTAACAGATGAACGAACGAGTGCTGTACACACTGAACCATTCTGTTGTATGGAGGGGGACAAACAAGTGGCACCCCGCTGTGTTCTTCTCTGTTGGATTGAACAGCTGGCACTCTCAAATCTGCCAGAGTATGTTGATAAACAACATTGGGGGACCACTGTACACATGTCGGATTTTTGCACGAGACCAACACAACGGTTCATCTCAGGTGACAAACATTTCATGTGTGTACACATCCTTTGTTTTAGCTCATACTGTAAAATGCGAAGTTCTTTTATTTTTTTTTTTTTTTTTTCTAGGCTATATTCTGCAATCCAATATGCCAATGACATGTGTCGCATACGGCTGCAATAACCACTTTGTCAGAGGATGTGGAAAGCAGTTTTTCCGGTAAATAGCTTTATTTATGTCAGTTTTGTTAAATTTGTGCAACAATTGTCTTACAAAGATCATTTTGCAGATGCTGGCTCACAAATGCTGCATAATTTACACATTCTTCAGACATGCCCACTAAAAACGTCCCCACACTAAGTAATCTCTAATGTACAGCACTGTGTAATATTTTGGCCCTATAAAAATACAATTTAATAATGATACAAGGTCAGTAAATTATGATTGTCATATTGCTCCTTTCCCCTAAAATATTGTTTACTTCTAAGTGTTTTTTTTATCTACATATGGCATATAACCAATATATTATCTTTATTATTAAACGGTTCTGATTAGAACTTCCTGTTAAATTACTTGTATTGTGTACTCCTCTTTTAATGGAAGTATTAGCTACTTTAATTTACTAGACCAGTAGTCCTGCTGGTTGCTGTAATCCTGGCCCACAATCAGAGCTCTCTAACACAGATTGTTAGTGCACCTGGCACTGTTACAGTAACTGGTGGGGTAATTTGCCTGATGACTCCTGTATAGTCCCAGATAGGACTTTACCACAAGAACCAACACAGGACAAGGTAAGAAAAACCAATATTAAGCACAAATATCCTCTGACTGACTACCAAGGATCAGTACTATACGTGTATTCTTACCAGTGACTACTGAACATCAATTATGGGGCACTGTCCTTTTTTTGAACATAAATAATGGGCTCTGTATTGACAAGTAAACACAAATGATAGGAAATCTATTCCTCTCAGTGACCAATAAACACCAAATATGGGGCACTATTCCTTCCCACAATTGTTGACACAAATGATAGGGTACCATTTCTTGCACTTGCACTTTAAACAACTTGAAGCATACTTGCCCTAATACAAAGACTATGGTCTCAGAAGTGATTTTGTTACCGAAAAAGAGGGTAAAGAAAACTGCATCCCACATTTTTTTCTGCATTCATAATATAAATTATATTAATGTAGAAATAATCTAAAATTTGGCCTGCTGGGGATTTTGTAATTTTCATGCATACACATGGCAGTTTATCCCAGAAAAAAGCACAAGACGGTTGCTAAAAAAACTTTTTTTTTTTTGCAGAAGAGACATAGTATGTTATGAGAAAACATGCTACTTGCAGTTTTTTACAGCTATATTTTCAGTTTAAAGCCCAGTTGGGCCCTTTTAAACCAAAACTATAAATCTGCATTTAAAACTTCAGATCGGACAAAATTTTTACTGCAGAAAGGATAAGTGATGTGGTGATATCATCCCCACCTGGCCAATTAAAATGATTAAAGATTGATACCTGGAAAAGGACTGCATAAAAATGTTGGCACCCATGATAGAGCAGGGACAGGTGAGTGTAAATAAAAAAACTGGGATCAGAATCTTGCCTAATTTTGTAAACACATGGCTGGAGTAGTAATGTTGGGGTGGTATGGTTTCAGCCTGATTTTTACCTTCACAGGCAGGTAAGTGCATTTATTTTATTTTTTTTGCCAATGGGATATCGTATGTTCCTTTTGAAATAAAGACTTGCCTGGTTGCAATCCTTTTATTTTTAAGCTTTAATCATTACTGTAATGCAATCAGGCTGAATATGCAGTAAAAATTCTTTTATAAAATACTGCAGTAAAAGTACACCCTGTTCTAACAGCATGTAGGAATGTCAGACTGTTGGTCTCGCACAAAGGATATTCATTTTTCAGCCTCTTCAGCCTGTAATAAAAATAAAAGGGTTCAAATGGGCTTTGTAATAGAAGGACCTAACTAATTTAATAGCCTGTTCACACTTGTCATAAAAATGCATTGTAATAAAAACCCTTTTCTTTTCTGTGTAGCTGGATTGCATCTAGGCATACAGTTTAGTATAATATGGAAAGGGAAAATATATAGACTCATTCACACCTATGCATGTGGTTTTTGGCATGCTTACATAAATGGTGTAAATATATCATCAGGTAACAGAGCCTCTTAATTTTTAAATTCCGGAACTAAAAATTTGTTTTTTAAAAATGCTGACTTTTTTTTACTTTTGCCTGCCAGCATTTTTGTGCAAATGTAACCTGAACCACTTATGGAAAATTTTCTGTACAATCTTGGCATGATTCTGTGCCAGGAAGCATGCCATGATGTGCAAATATGCTCTACATTGTCTACTTGTTGGAATGCAATATAATCTTTCCGATGTCCTAAATCACTTGCATGCAAGGTTGTACCCACCTCCTGAAACCTACTGCTTATAGAGGAAGCTTGGTCAGTGAGAGGATTCATTTTTTCTGAAAAGAGAAAAATGAGATCCACAGTTCTGATTCTGATTTAGGAATATTTTCTCTTGATGTCTGGAAGAGGTACAGTGGGCTTGACAAGAGATTTATTTTAACAATGTTTACTCACCCACAACAAGAGAAGGACCCATTACTCCACTGCTCCATGTCCAACCTCATCTTCTCATCAATAGGAAGAAAGTTCAGCTGGTCATTAGGTAATTAGGGGGACCTTCTGCCCATTTGAAAGAGTACAGTTGAGACAGCAGTAAATTCATGAGACACCCATGGCTTCCAACTCTGCATTGGAATTTTAAAGTTGGATAGGGCCTCATAAATGCATTTTTTATTGTGGAATGTGAAATGGTGAATTAAGCATATCAACATCTATCCATATCTTTGTGTACTCATTGAGTAAGTAATCCGAATAGGTCATATATATATTTTAACCTACTAGTAAAAATTCTCACAGGTTTCCAATGAAAGATCCTGAACGCCTGTCCAAGTGGGTTGCAGCAATTCGACGTAAAAACTGGAAGCCTTCTGCATCCAGTAGAATCTGCAGTGAACATTTTACTGACAAAGATTACATGCTACGCCCCGGAGCAATGGTGCCACGACTACGTCTGGATGCAGTGCCTACTATTTTTAATGGATTTCCTAAGCATCTAAAAGAACGGCTAGAAAGAAAGAAGAAAAAGAAAATAGATGAAGTAGTTGTAGTTTCTAATTCATTGGAGACTCAACTTTCAGATCAGGTAAACAACTTTAAATTATGCTTACTGCAGTGTAAGTTTTAAGTGTGTAATAACATCCACACACCTCTGCAATATAGAAAAAAAGTGTTCTGATATAACAAAAACTTTCAAAACAAAAGTTAGCAAAAAGAAAAGTTATAGTTTGACTTTACATACAATAAAAAAGCAAGGTCTATCACCATTAACCTCCCAACCGTTAAGCCCGTACTTTTCCCACCTAAAAAAAGTTGCAATTATCGATAACCTCGTACTTTTCTCACTGTATGAAAATACAGTGAGAAAAGTTCGGGTTTAGCGATCACTTACCTGGTCCCGCTGCGATCGTCCATCGTCGTGTTCCAGCGTCGGGTGTCCTCTCCTTAGAAGAAAAAGCCGGTTTCCTCTCCCTCCATTCTGTCCAGCGTCAATCGCTGGACAGAAAAAAAAAAATACTCACCTTCTCCCTCCGCTCCTCCGGACACGTCCGTCCTCTTCTGTCTTCAGCCGGCGAGTGCAGTGACGATCATGCTGCATGCGTCGGCGCAAGAGGGAGGCGGGGCGGGAAATTCAAAATTTTGTATTGAGTTCCTTTGCATTGAAGTCAATACAAAAAAGCTGTATTGAGTCCAATACAAAGAAATCCTTATATAATATATATATAATTATATTATATAGGCTACTGTACATTACATTATACACTATTTTTTTTTTAAACTTTTTTTTAGTTTTTTTTAAAGATTATTTTTTTAAAGGTTTTTTTATGTTTTATAAAAAAAAAATTAATATTAAATTTATAAAATTTTGGACATATTTCGCTAAATTATGCAGTAATTCGGTGAATTAGAGCCTACAATCCAAAATAAATTTCCATGCAAAAAATGTAACACTTTTTGCATCGAAGTTTGGAAAGATTTAGAATACCCGGCGTTTGCGTACGCGTCCCTCGGCGATTCCTGATGATGGCCGTGCGTGCGCCCGTCGATGGGGGTCGTAGCGGGAAATTCAAATATTTTGTATTGGATTCAATACAAAGTTCTGTATCCAATCCAATACAAAATATATTTATGTGGTTTTGTCTATAGGTATGTGACGTTGGACACTAGGGAGGTGTTTTAGAAAAATATATTATTATACAGTATAACGAATTATCGCATTTTCAGTATTTTTCATTTATTTATGTATTCTTGTTTAAGCTGATTTTTGTGTATTTTAATTTTATTTAAAATATTTTTTTTTTTACATGATTGTGTGTTTCAAACATTTTTTATATTCATGATATCTACTAGAACCCTGTTCGGACATATTTCTGTAAGTTACAGGTCTACAATTTAAAAAAAAAAAATTCATTAAAACCTGTAACGCTTTTGGTACAGAAACCTAGACATCAGTGTAACGCCCAGGTGGTTAAAAGATTCTGTGGAGATCACCAGGTTTTGTTGAACCCCTATTAGCCATGTGCTAAACCTCTAAAGTCCAATAGTTTTAATTGAACTAGTAAATATGTAGTTCCGTTGCTGAGTGCAAGGATAAATTTATACTTTCTTTATTAGTAACATTTTCAGTAGTCAGTAAACCATTGTTTATGGATAGAACAAAACACTACAATACAAGTAAGCATTTAAAATACTTGATTTTTGCTTTTTGCATTTTATTCAGTTTTTTAAGCTGGTGATAGTTTTTTGAGGACTAAATTTACTTTTATTGATCTCTTTTTTTATAGACTTATATTGACAAAAAAGAAGTAAAAATGGCAAACAACATCTGGGAGATATCCGAAGGTACTACCGGTATGGACAGCACTACAGAGTCTTCACTTCCTGCGATAGCAGTTCCAGGAACAGTCACAGCTGAAAACCAAGAAAACCAAAAAAAAGCTGTGACATCTTGTAAGGTAACAGTGTCAGCTTACATTGTTAAGGCTGACTTCTCTGTCCATCTCCAAGCTTAACATTTCAGAAAAGCAGTCAAATAGAATTCTTACATGTTTCTGTGATGTTCACAGTTTTTATATGTACAGAAAGTTTATTCAGGGGAAAATGTTTAAGTGAAGTACTGAAACATGCTGTTTTGTCAGTTTAGAAATTTGTATAAAGTTTTTTTGTCAATAAAAGTGAAGTTGATGGCAAATATTCTGGTATGATCTATGTGTAGTTCCACAGTGGAAGTCCGGTGGACACCATAAGCTCATGACCGGTTCTGTTTTTTTTTGGCCAAATATATGTTACTTGTTTTACTCCAAGATACAGCCATATCATACAAGATAAAGAATTTTAGTTGAGAGTTTAGTCACTGAGTCTCCTATCTATTCTGCTTTATATAAAAAAGTCGATTATTTTTTTTTTTTTTTCCATTTCTCTGTAAAGGAGACAATCAAAATGAAGACCTGTGTAGTACATGGCTGCAGAAACACCATTTTTAAAGCATGTAAAAAGAAGTTTTTCAGGTAAGTGATGTATAATATCAGAAAAATCTGAAAAATTGCGACTTGGGTTTGAGTTTTTGTTTTTGTGTTTTTTGTTATTGTTTCAGTGTTCCCCCTCCCCTCTATTCTCCTGTATACACCTGGGAGCTCACGGTCAATTTTCCCTCCTGTCGGGCTGGGTTATGTGGGGGTCTAAGCAGCGATCAGTAGATAATACACTCTGATGGCTACTAAAGTTTTATCACTTAATGTGCGTGGTTTAAACTCCAATACCAAGCGGAAGCTGGCTCTTCGGGAATTTAAACGCCATTCGGCGGATATTGTATTTTTACAGGAGACGCACTTTGATAGCTCGGGCACCTTTAACGTTGTATCCAAATTTTACCCGGCTGCTCATGCAGCCAACTCAATTCTCCTTCTAAAAAGAGAGCAGGGGTTGCCATCTTGCTCAAAAATTATTTTCAATTTTCACCCAGTCGCTCTATTGTGGGACCCGGAGGGCAGATTTCTTATCTTGCATGGTAACCTGCGGGGTGTCCTCTTAACTCTATGTAATATATATGCGCCCAATCAAGGACAAGCCAGGTTTCTTCCTAAGACAATGGCCCTCTTAGAGGAGTTCACCACACGTATCTTATTGTTGGGGGTGATTTTAATTCCATCTTCTCCCCGACTCAAGATAGACTGTCGTTGCCTATACCTTCTCCATCTCTGGTAGTATTGCAACACTCCAAATTGTTTAGGCAATTGATTAGATGTCACCAGCTTTATGATAGTTGGAGAATTCACCACCCCACTAGCAGACAGTTTACCTTTTACTCCCCTCCTCATCAAACACATAGCCGCATTGACTATATATTTATTACCTTGCCAATGTTGCGGAACAGTGTCTCTGCTGCTATCCATCCCATTTCCTGGTCAGACCATGCCCCAATTGCCTTGGAGATTTTTTTCGCCCCTGACAGAACTAGACTGTCACTGGAGGTTGAATGACTTTCTCCTCAAGAATGAGGATACTAAAATGTCCCTTACTACAAGTCTACAGCATTATTTTGATGACAATAAAGGCTCTGTGATGCACACATCCACCCTCTGGAAGGCCCATAAAGCGGTTATCCGGGGTCATTGTGTGGCCCTGAGTTCTCATCTTAAAAAGAACTCTAACCTGCAGCGGGCCTTGACGGAACAGGCACTACGGACTGCTGAGGTACAACTGGCTAGCACTCCATCCCTGGGCCTCCTACGTAGGGTGCCCTCCCTCTGCTCCAAACTAAGGGCGTTGGAGCTTCGGAAGGTCAGCTGGATGATGCAGCGCACTAGGCAGCTTTATTATCATAAGGGGAACAAGGCAGATTCACTCTTGGCACGCAAGTTGAGGGACACACAAATTAACTCCTCCCCCATGGCAATTAAAGATGACCAAGGGATACCACGGTATGACCCGTCCCACATAGCTTCCCGGTTTGAGCACTATTATAACCAGTTATATTGTACGGTGCACCAGACACAAGCCTCTATAGGCCCCAATATTCACTCCAATATAAACTCCTACCTGGCTGACCTGACTCTCCCCACATTACAAGCTGAACATCTGGAGCACCTTAATAAACCCGTTACTGCGGAGGAATTATCACTGGTCATTTCTCACCTCCCTTCGCATAAAGCGCCGGGCCCAGACGGTTTACCGTATTTATACTATAAAACCTTTTTGCCAACTCTTCTCCCCTATTTGGTGGACCTGTTTAATGACTTTCTCCAAGGTAAGCCTATCCCACCTACTATGTCATATTCCCATATAACTGTGATTCCCAAGCTGGGTAAAGATCCGATGGACTGTGCAAATTATAGACCTATAGCGCTACTGAATTCGGATCGTAAAATCTACTAATCTAAGATTTTGGCTAATAGGCTTTCCAAACTCTTGCCATTCCTTATACACGGAGACCAAACAGGTTTCATACCGTACCGCCACGCAAGTGATAACACCCGGAGAGTGATCAACGTTATTGATATCCTCAACAAACGTAAAACCCCTTCCCTAGTGCTTAGCTTAGACGCTGAAAAGGCATTTGACCGACTTAGTTGGCCATTTATGTTCTCTACCCTTACCAAAATGGGATTTTCGGGCCCATTTGTTAGAGCGATACGTTCCCTCTACAGTTGTCCGGCGGCCTCTATTAAGTTGCCTCATGCCTCCTCTAAACTATTCCCCATCCAGAATGGGACGCGACAAGGCTGCCCCTTGTCTCCCTTACTCTTTGCTCTTAGTGTTGAGCCCCTGGCGGAGAGAATCAGATCCAACCCCAATATCCATGGTGTTATCGTAAAGGATACCTTCTTCAAAATTTCATTATATGCAGATGATGTACTGCTTACATTGACACAACCTACCACCACCCTCCCAAATTTGTGGTCAGAACTTGGTGCCTTTAGTACTGTCTCGGGCTATAAGGTGAACTCCTCGAAATCGGAGGCCTTACCCTTATATATACCCCCCTTGCAACTCTCAGCGTTAAAAAATAGTTATTCTTTTACCTGGCGAGGGCGCTCCTTAAACTTTTTGGGCACCCAAATAACAGCTACATACACTCAGCTATATACTTGCAACTTCCCCCCATTGTTCCAGGAACTAAATGCCTACTTGAATAAATGGAAGGGACACTCATTGTCGCTCTTGGGGAGAATTGCGTCAGTGAGGATGATGCTATTGCCCAAGCTCCTAAATTTGTTTGAAACCCTCCCGGTTCGGGTCCCTCTCCCTACCTTGAAGAAGTTACAGGGTAGCATTTTGAACTTTATCTGGGCTCACAAACGTCACAGACTTTCAAAGTCGGTGGTTTGTACACCTAAAGCACTCGGGGGTATGGGGGCTCAGGACCTGATAAAATACTATGTGGCGACGCATCTTCGCTACTTACCCTCCTGGACTATGTTAGTCTCCCCCAGTGTATGTCGGAAGTTGGAGGAAGCTTGGATTTCCCCACTTCATCCTAATGTGATGCTTTGGAGCTCCTCCTGGTTAATGCCCGAGAGGGATTTGCTGTCCCCGATGGTTTTTGTGAGGAATATCTGGGGAACGTATAATTCTAAGTACAATCTTTCCTCCCGGGGCTTTGTGCTTACATCTATCATTTGAAACCCTCTAATACCTGACAGCTTAGCTAGAAATATGTGGCAGCCATGGCAAGACTGGGGGCTTTTTCATCTCCGAAATGTATTACATCCAGTGGAAAAAAGATTGCTTTCCTTTTCGGAGTTGCAGGAAAAATTTGATCTCCCTCAAACATCCTTTTTTGCTTACCTACAGATTAGACATTACATACAATCACTCCACTCTGTGCCCAGATTCACTGAAATAACTCCTTTTGAGAGAATTTGCATTGAAGGTCCATATTCTAAGGGCCTCATTTCCTCCATTTATGGCCTTCTGCAGGAATCAGCAAGGGAGGTATCTGGTAAATTTGTATACATGAGTACCTGGGAGAGTATTTTGGGCGGTTCCCTGGAGCAGGATACATAGTCCACACTGTGGGAAGCAGCAAATAAAAGCTCAATATGTGCGCTTTATAAAGAAAATCTTTACAAGATTTTGTTCCGCTGGTATCATACGCCAGCGGTGTTACACCGCCTGTTTCCGGAGGTAGATCCAGCTTGCTGGCGCTGCAGGTCCCATTATGGGACTCTGGAACATATTTTTTGGTCCTGTCCCCTTATTCAGGGCTATTGGGGGAGAGTCAATGCACTAATTGGGGACGTGACTCAACACGACTTCCCCTTGACCTGCTCCACCACTTGCTGGGATTGCCCCTTATGGACCTCCCCAAGTCCGCCCGTCAGCTTATTACACATATTTTAGTGGCTGCTCGTACTCTAATCTCCACCAAATGGAAATCCAGACTGCCCCCCTCTATGGAGGATTTGTATGCTTGTATTCAAGACATACGCCTGATGGAGTACCTCACTGCCGTCCTCCGAAACAGGGTTGCGAAATTTGAACAGATATGGGAATCTTGGGATGCCTACTATACCAGTCTACAGGTTTAATATGTCGCTGGTTCCAGACGCCACTGTGCTTCCTATCCACCTTTGTTTGTATTCCCCCCCCCCCCCCCCCCCCCTCCTATTCCCCGGCTTAGCTTCGTTTTTCCTTTTTGACTCATTTCTTGTTTTCTGTTGTTTATTTATCTGTTGTTTCCGTATTTTTATAGTCCATGGGGTTTGATAGGCCGGTACAGTACAGCCACTGTTTTTTACTGTTACTTACGCCACAGTTTTATGTACCATTATCGGATGTACCTATTACCCTGTATGCTGTGTTTACGAGATGTTTTGCTGTATAAGCCTGGTTGTCTTTGTATGTGAAAATGTTCAATAAAAATTCAGTTTAAAAAAAAAAAGAAGAAAAATCTGAAAAAACAACCTGTAAATGTCATGTGGTTTTAGTTAAAGGGAATTCGTATAGAGAGAAATATAGGGGCAGTCAATGCTGTTCCTTTTCTTGATTGGCTGATTCTCAATTTACCAGAACTAAAGTTCCACTTTCAAGTTTGTATGATCAGACAGGTCATTATTTCAGAAAGGGGCAGGAAATGTCTCTTCTGCAACAATGCATCTTACCTGCCTGATCTCTCTGGGCTTCAGGAACCAAGACTAAGTTGTCTATGTGCAGCGTCCGCTTTGGTTGCCGAGGATAGCTGTCATTCCCATCTTCCCTTGCATGTGCTGCGATGAATAAATGGAAGCGTGCAGGAGTTGCATCATCCCAGAACGGCCAATCAAGATGTCCAGAGGAAGTTAAAAAAAAAAAAAAAAAAACTTAAGTGCCTGCAGAATAGCTGCTGTTTGGTGCAATAAAATCTAATATAACCCTAACTGGTTTCAAATTAGCAATCCCACCTTGGTGTGATAGCGTGTACAACTTCCCAAAGTGCACAAATTAAATTGTGTATAATGTACCATAACAAGGTTTGTTACAAATATATATATATATATATATATATATATATATATATATATATATATATATATATATATATATATATATATATATATTTCAATCAATGTTCTATCCAATGGCCTGTGTCCCCACAGAGAACTCACAAATATATGTTGGATAAAGGCATATGGTTTAAAGCTCTCAAATCTCAGCTGAATTATTAGCCCATTTACTGTGCACACAGTAAACTGTAATATAAAGCCCAATGTATTACACAGCACTGTACAATAAATAGGGTTTGCAAATGATGGACAGATACAGACAATGACACAGGAGGAGAAAAGGACCCTGCCCACAAAAGTTTACAATCTAAGGGAAGGGAATATATATCACAGTGCTGGAGAAATATAGAAGGCATGTAAAGATATATACAGCTGTATTTCATGGAACAGACAATGAACTTTTATTTGTTTTATTGCTACAATTTAGGATATAAAAAATAATTGGATGGACACTTTGTGTGTGTGTCTATAAAGCAGTGAATCTGACATTTAGCATTTTTCATCTGTGCATTTTGAAAAGAGATACATTCTATCACAATACTTATATAATAATAGGTAAGATCCCTTTTTGTATATAAGACTGAAGATAACCCAGAATCCTAATTTTGATATATCCTATTTAGTGCAAATATCTGAGACATACAGTACAATTCTTGCATATAGTCAACAATTTATATCAGAATATCTGAAATTATAATGTAAAGTTGCCGATGGCCAGCAGTTTTTTTTCTTTTTCAGTTCTTGTACAGATTAACAGAAAAAGAAAGAAATCTGTGTTTTTTGTATAGTTAATGCACATTTCCTGTCAGACGCTTACACGAGTTATTTACAAGCAAAAGAATATTTACAGTGATATTATCTGTAATCTATGTGCAGGTTTCCATTGAATGACCCTGAACTTCTGTCAAAGTGGATTGTGGCAGTTCATCGTAAATACTGGAAACCATCCACATCTAGCAGAATCTGTAGTGATCATTTTACTGACAAAGACTATTTGTTATGTCCTGATGCAAAAGACCCTCAGCTGCGACATGACGCAGTACCTTCTATTTTCAATAGAGATCCTAAATGGAAACATCCAATTAGTAATACAACAGAAGATCAGGTAAGATGTACATTGCGTATCTTGTGATTGTCATAATACCGAAAGGGTGTATAATTGCAATAATTACACAGGGTGTATTGCATTTAAGGTCTTTGAGAGCAAGGAGTTGAGCAGTTTTCAAAAAGACCTCCTCCTAAAAGTATAATTTTGTTTTAATGGAATGTGGTTGAGCTGCCTATGTACCCCTGGCTTGTGAAGGGCACCATTCTTTTAATAACTGCCTGTTCTTTCCGTTCAGGTCTTTTTCTGTAGTCTGGCTGTAATTCTGGGACTATGCTTCAATGCTTTGCATCAGCAAGTATTCAAATAGACTTTTGATCCACAGCTTTGTTCTGTGCCAATGATCTGCAAAATATTAAAACATGGTGATCAGTAATGCATACAGAGAACCTTTGTGTTTTAGAAAGAGGCTAGCAATGGCAGCCTCAATTTTCTTCTGTAACAGGTGGTGTACTGATATATGGCATTTGTGGGAGCATGCTAGGGGGCTGTAACAGTTTTTTTTTTTTTTTTAAGAGGAACTATATTCAAAACTCAGGCAGTCTGATCACTCCGGGGGTGTCTGGCATCAGGTCCCGCGTCGTCTCTGCATCTGTCCCGGAGCCGAAGCTGCCATCTTCGTCTTCTGGATTCTTCATCCTATGTCACCTGACCAAGGAGCAAGATCGGGTGACGAAGGATGAAAAAAAACATTTTCTGTTTGAGCAAAAAGACTCCTTCTGCGCATGCCCAAGATGTTTGGGCATGCGCAGAAGGAGCCCTCAAGAGCCTCCCAGAATGCCTGACGCAGGTATCTCGAGAGGCTTTGCACTCCCATTCATTAGGGGGCGGTGCTGCACTTTTTTTTTTTTTTTTTTTTTTTTTTTTTTTAAGGGTGTTGCACCTGGAAAAAAAAAACAGAATTTTTACCTTACATAAAAGGGTTCTCTACCAGCATTACTTATTGTGCTGGATGAGCTACATTAAATTGTGCTTATAGCCAAATGTTTTGTTTTTGAATAGGATAAGTAAGGTTTATAATTCCTGTCAATTTACTTTTGAGATCTGTGTCCTGTTATGGAGATATCTCTTCACATCCTGTCTTGGTAATGCAACAGTAGGTGAGTGAAGTCTCCCAATGTGAGGGAAGTTCATCAATTCGAGAGATTTGTAATCTGATCAGGTGTCTCCATTGGAGAATTTACCCTCACTTTATGATTCGGTGACAATAGTGACCTGGACAAAAAAAACAAACGGTAAATCTAAATGGTGAATACAGACAGCATGAAAATGTTTTGGCTATATATAACCTTTACCAGTTTATTACATAACTATTTCTTTCAAGTGTTCTAAATGTATTTTTTTTTATTACCAAATTGAAGACTGAGCAGAAAGAAGGGCACACTGAGACGTCAAATAACAATGCTTTGCCAGAAATTTCAACAGAATCATTTGTGGATGAACTAGAAGAGATCCGGAAAAATGTGTTGTCCTCAGGACAGATGCAACAGGTATTGCAGGGAACTGCAATATGTATGTAAAAGGATTATTTATGAAATGCAAGCATCCAGACACACATTGGCAGCAGAGGGCTAGTTACTTCTTTATTTTTAAAAGAATCCTATGGTTTCATATTTACAGTAATAGGATTTTGTGAGCAAAGATCAAGGTTTTCTTTGCTCCAGAATGATTGTTATTGCTGTGATTGCTTTTTTGTGGGCCGGTGACATTAACTGTATTTAGAAATAAAGGAACTCGTACATTTCTGTCAATGTTAAAGGTAAAACAATGGTTTAGGGAAGCAAATGCACCCTAACCAGCCTTTGTAGCTTTCCCAACAAAATTACAAGCAATTCGCCTTCAAAAATATCACATACAAGAGAAAGGCTTTTAAATCGTGACTAGAGTTGGTTTGCAAGTGCAATGAGGTTTAAAGGAAACATTTATTTGATGTCATGGTAGGTAAAACTCTCACTACAAGGACACTATGTTTACCTATTAATACAGTATAAAATATTCATGAATTGCAACTATGCGTTTCTTTTTTAGGTTAAACATGGCCCTGTGGAGAAAGACCTACCTACAACCTGTGTAGTGTATGGCTGCAATAACACCTTTATCAAGGGATGCAGAAAGCATTTTTTCAGGTAAACATTGTGACTCCCTTACTTTTTGTGTTGGCCTGTAGATAAACTTTGATTTAGTATTTTATGAAGTGACGTGTAGTAGCATTTACTACATACACACATAACTGGGACATTATATGTCTACAATTATTTTCTACATATGGTACTTGTCCCCCTACAGACCAAGGCATTTTCTACATTTCTACTCTACTCTACTGGGTCTGTTTAGTCACCAATAACTTGAAACATTACTTAATATTTTCTATGCCCATTAAACAATGCATAACATCCACTTTTGACCAGACCTCATGGTGTGCATACTAGCTAATGACCCCTATGGTGTTCTAAATAGATTAGGGGGGCATGTACCTCCTTCTTCTTTACATTTATTTTCTTGATTTTCTTTCCCCTGATTTTCTTTTATGGAAATGCATATTGTATTTCTTAAATGTTTGGATATTAATGTATGAATATACCTGTTTGTTCTTCATGAAAAATAGCAAAAACAATGAATTAATATAATAGGAATACATATATAGTTTATAGGGACTTAGTCTGCTTTCTGTCATGGCAATATTGTCTTGAGGTGGAAAAACAAAAAAACATTTTTTTTTGTGTAACCTTTGAACAAAAAGATGTAAAATAAAAAAATAAATAGAACTTTTTAATTAAAAAAATAAATCCTATTATATATTTGGTCTAGTCTAAAATGATTTTAGGATTATTTTGGAGTAAAGCTTGGCAACTATTCACACACACAAAAAAAGACATCTAAGCTAGTAAAAGTTATTCTATTTGCCATAACCCCAAAGACATTTTCAAACAAGCAGTTAAGAGAACACAACACAGAAATTCTAGCATGCTGTAAAATATTTATTAAAAAAAATGTACCCTCTGATGCAGTGTGGGTATAAAACATACAATTTGTGTAAAAGCTTCATAACTTTATTACAGCTGTTTCTGCTTTAGCAAGTGTGAGATATGCCTTTTTGCTTTACAAATATCAAACATTACTTTACTGTTACTGCTTTAGGAAATGTGCATGTGGAACATCCAATGACATGTATTCATGTTGTGTTTTCATATAGCTATTTCCACAGTACACTGGTTATATATGTTTTTGCTCTGGTATGCCATTTTTGTCTACAAATAGCAAACAAATAAATGTTTGCAAGACAATATTGCCAAAAGAAAGCCTTGTTTGTGCCCCCATCCCCCCCAAAAATGTAATTATTCCAAGGTATGCCCAGTCACACTGATTCAGTATTAGAAATGTATATTTCATAGTAGAAATGTAAAAATTACTCTGATTCAATAGACTAATTTAAAAGGAACAAAAAATATAAAACTTACCACCATTTTCTATTCCTGGTAGCTCTTTGTCAGCAAACGAATGGTTTATTCTTTTTCCCCTCCCACACTTAGGACCTAACTAGAAAAATTCAAGTATGTCCATACACCTAATGTTCCATAACTAGCCGTCCTCAAAAAAATAATAGTGGGCATTTATGTTGTCATGGAGCTATCAGGAAAGGGAAAATTACGGTAGGTAGGTATTACATTTTCTGTTTTCCTGACTGCTTCATGTCAGCATACAAATAGAAAATAGGTAGCCCACCCAGGGAAAGAAGCTGTCAAATGACACTTGAATAGCCACTGCATAGGAATAGGATATTGCTGTGGGTTGTATGAGCTGTGACCCCTAAAAGAATTTCTAAACTTTTTGCTCCATAAGCTGTGCAGATGGTTCAGATAATCCAGGAGGCATTGAGGTGTTCTTATTCTTAGGTAGCCCCCAAGGGAAAAAAGGAGATGTTCTGAATCATATATAGGTGCCAATGTTTTATTAGAGAATACTGCTGGTGTAAAGAGGCCAAACATAACTGCCAGGCTCTTATGCACTGAAAGATTCAGACTGTTTTGGCTGTAATGACAGTCACATTTAATTATTTGCAATTACTCTAAATGATTGAACAAATGAAGGTGCTGAGTGACCAGCAGTAACCGGTGAACGATGAGACATGTGAAACCCAACCTTTTGAACCCAAGTCCCATATTTGAAGTAGTTCCAAAATAAGTGATATTTGTGGTAATACTACTCCAATATTCCTTGGCGGAGCCTATGTTATTAGGCAGCCGTAAGGACCCAATGGATAATGAGGCACATTATGAACAACTGCTAAATTTGTCTTTTGTGTCAGTAACAAACAACCTGATCTAGGTATCATAAAAGAATGGTAAGTTCAAAAAGAAGGTCCCACTGAGTCCAGTGTGATAGCCATCGCACCATAAAACCCTACTAGCAAAGGGGAAGTAAAGGCTTGAAATTTTTGCCAAACCTGATTATAGGTGGTATTGGTAATAGTTTTCCTGGCTTTCACATGGGGTTTCCCCCCACCCATTTACAACATAGGTGTATCTGCCTTTGCCTTTTTAAGATCCAGGACATCAGCGTTTTTTGGGCTCGAAAGAGGCAGGGGATCTTGTGAAAGGAGATCCAGAGGAACATTGAGATGAAGAGGAGCTAGAACACTCAATTGCCTTAGGAGCAGGCACCACAGCCTTCTGCGCCAGTTGAGGATGATTGCTAAAATGGTCAGCTCCTTTGAGAAACACTTTTAAGTGCCTGTAAATCAAAGGCACCAGGGAAAACACAGTCCACTGCCCACTGTCCATCTGAACCCACGGTTTACTGACAAGGAAACCTTGAGATAAGATCTCTAGTTTGTGGTTTGTCAGGGATGCAAGAGGTCCACTTGTTGGAAGAAAGACCACTGGCCCACAGTTGTGGGGTTTTTGATTATTGTCCTGAAAAAAAATTTATATATATATATATAATAGAACATAGACTTGATTTTCTTTTAGCATATTCAACTGTATGACATATTCAATATGTCATAGTTACCATTGAGATCATTGTGTCCATGACTTTAAGGTATCATCTTACCATGAGTGACATTGTCTTACCAGCTTGCTAGATTCTTCCCAGAATGGTTGGCAGCTACTGTTCTGGAATAAACACAATGTTTAAAACATGTTTCCATGGCCCAGTGGGAAAATATTGTTACAAATATTGTTACAATAAAAATAATACCATTTTTGACCTAGAAAGGCCACATATTCCAAAATGACCTTTGTGAAATGACCTCTGGGTGACATGGTGAGCCTGAAGGGCTTACAACTTGGAAAAAATATGGAAAAAAAGTAAGGGCCCAAATGCAAAGCAATACATTTCTAAAGTCTTCATGTGGTGGAACTGGGAAAAAGAATTGAAGAAATGAAACCAATCCGCTGCAAGAATTGCCTTAGGAAACTTCATCTGCTGTCAGACCCATTAAGTTTTTTCCTATCAATGACCAATCTCCACTATTTGTTTTCTTTGAAATGAATGGGATAAAATGTATCATGACGCATTGTCTTAAAGGGACATCAGTCCAGTCCCAGTGACAAGGGGGTCTTGACATGCTTCCTTTTCTCTAGCAAGAGTAGGCTTCCTTAACCTCCCTGGTGGTAATCCCAAGTGTGGCTCGGAGTGAATTTTCCATATCAAAAGCGGTAACCCCGAGCCACACTCCAGGGTGGAGTTGCCAGAGAGTTTAAAAGTCCTACCTGGTTCCAGCAGCATCCTCCAGCGATGCCCAGCATCTTCTTCCCCTGACAATGCCGGCTGGGCATCTGTGTAACCTGGAGATGGCCGGCATCTGCGTCACTGGCGTGTGAACGTTGTGGATGCGAGGCCAGGGGAAGCGGATACTGGCTGGCCATCAGCTCGGGAGTGTGTGGCTGGGAGGCGGGACTGTGCAGCTGGGAGGTGGTACCAGGCGGGATATTTCAAATACTAAGTAGTTTTAAATGTACCACTTTTACATTTAAAAATACTTAGTATTCATACCGCCAGGGAGGTTAACTGGCCCCTTCTTGTATGATGAGGCATCTATCCTGGGGCAGAAATCTTTATTTCCTACTGGTAGTTCTTTCAACAGCATAATCCTGTTTATTACTGAAGAAGCTCTAGGATGATAATGCAGGAATGCAATTGCAAGACAGGAACATAGCACTGTTACTTTACATCAGGAAGTGTTTGTAATAGAACCTTCATGGCAGGATTACCAGGTTACCTTTTACATGTAGAGACCGTCACAAATGGTGTGTGTTGGGCTGTTATGCCTTACTCTTGCAGTTATACATATTCCACACAAATAGAGCATTGACATTCTAGAGTCTATTAACCTTTGCAGGTTCATTCACCTAACAGTATCTCCCATTCAGGGAAACTTACATTTTTAATTTTTTTGCACATGATTAGGAATACATTTTGATAAAAATCTATACAAGTTGACAGGACCCCCCCTTAAGTGGTCAGTGTTTAGTGAATATGCTGCCTGGCTATGCATATCCCTGCACAGCGTTGGAACATAACTATCCAATCCATAGCACAAAGATCACTATTTCCATGCGGTAGTTGCAGGGTTCTCACACCTAAGCCTCCACTATCACGTTGCTTTGTGTAACTTAATCACATTAATGTAGGCAAGTCAAACAAGGGGTTCAAACTAACAACCCCATTGGCCCAAGTGGTGCCTTGTTACACACAGAACCACAAGGGCTGTTTCTTTTCACCAGGTTAATTCAATTTTGATTTCCAGCATTTAGCATAGAGAAAAAATGTAATTGCCAGCATTGCACACATACATTATGCTGAACGATGGCTCCTTAGCACAGAGCATAAACGGATCTACTTGTATTATTCAGATCCTCCACCATTTGTGAGATTTGCAGCAACCCCAGAGTGTGACAGACTCTGTGCTCTTCTGTCTGCAATACAAGACACACCTTAACACATGTTGTTGTATGTCCGCACACAGCGCTCCTGCAGGAAGTCTGTTTTTTTTTTTAAAAAAATACTTATTCACACAAGATTCCTTATGGCATACATAAAATATATAAAGCTTTTAGTGAGGTGTCTCACCTGCATACCCATTAAGCAAATTTCAGGATTCACATCATGATCCAAACATACAGAGAGATGCCAAACCTCTGAGCCACAGATGGAGTCTGTGCAGGGATTTGTGACTTGAATTTATTGAGTACTATGACATGCCCTAACGTACCTTCAGCAGGGCTCCCCTCTAAGGTGACCTTTAGAAACCATACAGGGAGAGTTCAGGAGTTCACCTGAATGGTCGACAACCAGAGATTTACTTCAGCCAGGTAGGCAGTTACACCAGTGCTAAGAGTATACAGGAGAGAATTGAAGGAACTCTAGGTGTATGGACTGCCTTGAATTTATTTAGTTAGTCCCTGAGTGTGGGAGGGAAAGGGGAATTGAGCCATTCATATGCTGACATATATCAAGTCGGGAAATGATTATTATTTTTTTTTTTACACTTTACACTTCACACTTTAACAAAATTGAGAAACTCACATGATTTAAAAATATTTGCAGGTTTCCTTTGAAAAACCCAGAACAGCTGTACAAATGGATTCAAGCAGTTAGAACTACACAGTGGAAACCATCTGCATTCAGCAGAATCTGCAGCGACCATTTTAAGGATAAAGACTATATTTTTCAGCCAGGGATAAAAGTTCCTCGACTTCATGCAAATGCAGTGCCTTTTGCCTGTAAAGAAAAAAGAAGTACAAGTAACAATTTAAGGACAGAGTCTGTGAGATCAGAGCAATTTGCAACAACGCACAGACCTGCTGATCACACTTATTCAGCTTTACTTAATGCAGTAGTTATCCCTCATTGCAAACCGGATACAATGAAACTTAAAAAGAAAGTGAGGACTTTACAACGTCAAATACAAAGACAGAGACATACAATTAAAAAGTTGTCGGAAATAATTGCACAGTTAAGGAAAAATAAAGACTTCTGTTCAATTTCTTCATTAGTTGTGTAGTAAATCAGAAGTCCTTTTTATCAATATATATCTAACAATATCTGACTTATAGATGATTTATAGGGGTATATCTATAAATTATTCCTCTGTAAATTTGACCTAAATTTTTCCAATTATGTGTTAGAATACATAGCATTTACATTCATGACTTCTGTGAACTTTTTATATTTGGCCACTAGGTGACAGAAGGAATCATTGTAATATACATTAAAAAAAGAAATGTAGAGGGATTTGATTGGCTGTCAGCAATCATGCAGTCGATTTGACAGGGGAATAAGTTATTGTTCTTGGCATGCAGTTTAACTTTTTATTTGAATCCTAAATTGATAGGTTTTATGTACACTATTTTGTTCAAGTTTATCTGAGTTATGTATTTAAAAGTAAATAAAGTGTGACCTGCTTTAAAAAATTTGTTCATTAAACTTTAAAAATACACCCAAGAGCTTCCTGGCATGCGTGACATAGGTATCCCAGGAGGTTTTGTGCTCCCATTCATTCTCAATCACCTAGGCTTAGGGAGCGGTGCTGCACCAGGATGTTGCACTTAAAAAAAGGGTTTTTACTTTACATAAAAGGGTTGTGAAAATTCTGAGATTAGGAACACTTTAAAATGAATAAAAAATGTATAGTCTATTACCTTAATGCAACCCCTAATTTTCTCCATTTGAGCCAAATAAGAGTTTTCTTTTGCAGAAGGGAAGTTAAAGAGTTCATACTTGCCTCCCTCATGCTCCCAACCAGTGACTAAAGCAAATCCAGTATCTCTGGTAATGGAGGTTCTATGCCACTTCATGCACCATCTATACCAGGGGTGCCCAACAAGTGAATTGCAATCTACCGGTGGATCACAAAAGCAACACGAGTAGATCGCAGAGCCCTGCCTTTCAAAATAAACTCTACCATGCACAGTTATTAAGTTAAAGTTTTTATTGTTAGTAGATCATTCTGAATTGGTCATTTTAAAAGTAGCTTGCAGCTGAAAAAAGTGTGGGCACTCCTGATCTATACGAACAATAACCTTCTGAAATTTCCATAAGCATACAGTGGGTATTTCACTACCCACATGACAATGCTCAGGTCAGGTATTCAACACTGTATGGTGTAAAGGGGGCACACCCTATTTAGAAAGTCTATAGCGAGGAATACAGTTTTAGAGACATAAAACTTTAATTCCCAGTCCTTGATTGTGGAATGACAACAGGTTATGGAAAAAAGAAACTGCAGATAAGATAAAGTACTGAACCCAGAATTTTTTTCAAGCTGGGCGGAAAAAAAATTTAGGTGGGTGATGGCCCCTCTATTGTGACCCAACTCATCAGTAACCACCCAAAAACCAGGTGATTGCTGAAAAGTGTCGGGTGGTGTGCCTAGCTAACGTGCACACTTTCAACATTTGTCGATGGAAACAATTTTTCCTGATAGTTAGACACTTAACTAGAAAATGTACAGCTGCGGACACTAACACTGGTTGATTCTCAAGACATCTGGCATCCCAATCCGCCACCTGAGGTGTAACTTCAGGGATGTGAAGTGCTAAGACAGACAGTCTTATTCTGGTGCTGAGATATAATATATTTTGATCTGACCGTCTTGTTTGATGTAAGCATACTGCAACCCCTCAAAGGTGGTCATGATTAGTGCCAGGACCTTCATGCTGTTGCACAGGGAATATCATTGGGTGCTCCACAAAGATTATACATGATTTGTTATGTTTAGGGCAAAGAAAACTTCTGCCAACCCAGTGTCCAGAATGAAGGCTAGGTAACTCAAACCCGGAGACATACACAGAAAGGATTTCTTGACATCAAGGAGCCAACCAACTTTGTGAGGATTTAGCTCTTGGATCGAACCCAGGAGTTCATGAGGACATTCCCTCTTTAAAAAAAACCCTTGAATATAAAGCAGCATTAGCACCATTCTAAACATTCCTTGGCAATGAAGAGGCACAAACTGCTAGTGGTCTTTTACCAATGTAAGCTTCAAAGATGCTGGAGTACTCTGAGCACTAGAATAAATCATGGTAATGCATGCCTGATGACCCCAGAAAATCTTAAGCGACAGCTACGAATTAAATAATTTCTACCTGAAAACTCTCATGGATGAAACAAGGGCCTCCGGGATCAGAATGGCCAGTCCTTTTCCTGCTTAGGGAAGAGAAAAGAAAAGAAGTTTTAATGTTATCACTCAGACTTATATATATATATATATATATATATATTATTAAAATCAGCTTGTTTGTGGTGGCTGCAGGTACTAATAGAAGTGTAATAAACCTACACATAAAGACAACATATTTTCAGTGTCTTTCCTATCTGTCACGAGCTGAGACAATTGTGTCCTGGTTCTTGCATCTTTTGAAGTAGGTGACACTATAGATATGAAGAAGGTGAAGCAGACATTACAAAAATACCCAAAAATAACACTTCCTTACCTTCTTCTCAGCTCATATGACAGCGATATATAACCACTAGAAACCATTTTGTGACCATTAACACAAAGAGCATCCACCGGTGATAGAACACCAGTTCTGTATACCTATCGGCATGTGCTCGGCTCACTTTATTTTATGGGTTGCGACTAGTTCCCATCCAGTAGAAGGACCGTCCCTCTAGAGCAGGCATGGGCAAACTATGGCCCGTGGGCTGTATACGGTTCAATCAGCTTGTTTCTCCAGGCTCTGGCCGCTGCCACCTTGAGCAGGGTCAGGAAAAGGACCCCGCTGGGAGGGGCGCACTGGCCAGAGCACGTCCCCCGTTTGTATCCTGGCTCGTGGAAGTGGGCGGGCTGTATCTCTGCACACAACCCGCCCACTCTCCCATCTCGGATCTGAGCCTGTGATGGGAGAGTGGGTGGGCTGTGTCCAGGGATTGGGCGGGGTTATGTCTTGGTGCCTACTTACCTCATGTGTTCAGTGCATAACAGAAGAAAAAGCTGTTCTTTTTGTGGAGACTTGAAAAATTCTCCTTACTAACCTCTAAGGGGGAGTGGTCAAGGTTTCACAGGTCATTTATGTTCCTGGCAGACTCACCTTGAGCTTGCTCACTGTTTGGCTGGTGAAACCAGTGGCTTTTTAATCAAGTGGAGATGGAAAAAACAGGAGTTTAAAAACAAAAGGAGTTAAATCCTTATATTAACCACAAACTGTAAGTAAACTTTTTTAACTCCTTTAACAAACAAACATTGTAACTGGGAAAATGAGTGGTAGCAAGGTGAAAAGTTTGGTTCAGTGCACAGTGTGTCATATGTATGCACAAATGGAGCAACAGCTCCTAGGTGAATACCGCTGTGACAGATGTGAGCAAGTCGTCCTTCTGGTATCTCACATTAGAGAGCTGGGGAAGCGCATTGCAACACTGAAATTACTGGGTCACCTTGAGAGGGGTCTCCTGCTCATTGAGCAGGCAGTTAATGGCTTAGATGTGGAGGGTGGAGAGGTTAATCAGGATGAACATGTAGGGAGTTACACAACACAGGAAAGACAGAGGGAGCTCGGAAAACTAAACACATGGTTTAAGTCCTGGTGCAAAAAGGGAGGGTTTAGGTTCACCTGTATGCCAGAGATGGTTTGCACCTAAATGAAAGGGTTCCGCTGTGCTAGGGGAAAGATTTAGGGGAATGGTGGAGGGATATTTAAACTAGGACAGAGGGGGGTGGGATAGTTAGGGATCAGACACTAGTGGAGGGTGGGTTAGGGATAGTTGGAGGAAGATTTATGGATAATTGTAAGGAGCTTCCCATGTTACAAACAAACATTGGATTGTGCAAGTACTACTGGTACTGCAAAACTAAAGGATTTGGCAAACAATGATGGTAAAAGCAGCACTGGTTTAAACAGCCTGTTCATCAATGCTAGAAGTCTGTCAAACAAGATAGGGGAGTTGGAAGCTTTAATGAGTCAGGAGGATTATGACTTTGTCGGCATTGCTGAATCCTGGCTTTGTTCTTCGCATGACTGGGCTGTCAATATTCCTGGGTATACTCGCTTTCGTAAAGACAGAGTCACACGAAAGAGTGGTGGTGTCTGTATGTGAGAAATGATCTAAAAGTGAATGTGAAAGAAGAAATTGCAGATGGCACAAGCGATGAGGTTGAGGCATTATGGGTAGAGATGAATGTAGAGTTGAATAATACACAATTAATTATTGGAGTCTGCTATAGGTCCCCCAGTGCTAAGGAAGAAATTGAAAATCAACTTCTAGCACAGATAGATAAAGCAGCAAAAAGTTGAAGTGTTTTAATAATGGGAGATTTCATCTACCCTGACATTGGAGTAATGGCACTACAGGAACAACAAAAGGGAGGAAAATTGTGAATTTAATACAAGGTAATTTTATGGTACAGTTTATAGAAGCCCCAACTAAGAATTATACTCTGCTGGACCTAGTTCTTTCTAAAAATGCAGAGCTTATAACAAATGTGCATATAAAAGAGAATCTAGGTAGCAGTGACCATAATATGAAAAAAAAAACATTTAATTTTAAGAGAGCAAGTTTTCCATTATTAAGGGAGGCTCTCTGTGACTTGGACTGGGAGACAATATTGTCCTCAAAGAACACAGAACGGAAATGGGAATGTTTCAAGTCTGTTCTACAAAAGCAAACTGAAAAATATATTCTGATGTGTAATAAGTTTAAGAGGCTAAAATTAAAACCTATGTGGCTCATAGCTGATGTTAAAAAAGCCATAAGGAAGAAGAAAATGGCATTCCAAAAATATAAAAATAAAGGATCACCTTCATCATTTGAAAACTATAAAGAATATAACAAAAGATCTAAAAAGGAGATAAAATGTGCAAAACTTCAAAATGAAAGACAGATTGCAAAGGAAAGTAAGGCAAACCCCCACATTTTCTAAAACAATATTAATAGCAAAATGATCACATCTGAGCATGTAGGCCCCTTAAAGGATGTCGCTGGGTTGGTAACTGGGAAAAAAGACAAGGCAGAATTACTAAACACTTTTTTTAGCTCTGTGTACACAAAGGAAAATGGCAGAGCTCAAATTTAAATTCATAATAGCAATGTCACAATGGCTCAGAATTGATATGATTGACAAACAGCTGGGAAAAATTAAGGTTGACAAAGCACCAGGACCTGACGGATTACATCCACGTGTCTTCAAAGAGCTGAGCTCAGTTATTTCAAAGCCATTATTTCTAATTTTTAGAGACTCTTTAGTCACTGGCAAGGTACTGATGGATTGCCTTAAGGCCAATGTGGTTCCTATCTTCAAAAAGAGAGCATTAGCTCATTACCAGGTAACTTCAGACCAGTTAGTTTAGCGTCCATAGTTGGAAAGGTCCTAGAGAGTTTGATAAGGAACCACATAGAGGAGTTTCTGCTAGAAAATAGTTTTTTAAGTGATAGTCAGCATGGCTTCAAGAAATACCGAAGTTGTCAAACAAATTTACTCTTTTTTTTATGAGGAAGTAAGCAAACAGGTAGACAGTGGAGTAGCAGTTGATATAGTGTACTTGGACTTTGCTAAAGCATTTGACACTGTACCCCACCAACAGTTATTATGCAAGTTAGGGTCAATAGGTTTAGAAAAGTCAATCTGTAAATGGATAGAGAACTAGCTTAAAAACCACATCCAGAGAGTTGTAATTAATGATTCATACTCTGAATGGTCTAAGGTATTAGTGGTGTACCCCAGGGTTCAGTGTTGGGACCTTTACTGTTTTAACATCTTTATAAATGATATAGAGTTTGGGATTAAAAATACAATTTCTGTGTTTGCAGGTGACACCAAACTATGTAATGGAATTAAGTCCATACAGGATGTCTATAATCTACAAGCAGTCCTGGATGTACTGTTTGATTGGGCAGCCAAGTGCAAATGACATTTATTATAGATAAATGTAATATTATGCACTTGGGAGCTAACAACATGCATGATTCATACTGTCTAGGGGGAATACATTTGGGTGAGTCAGAAATGGAAAAGAATCTGGGGGTTCTAGTAGATCATAGACTTAATAACAGCATGCAATGCCAAGCTGCAATATCTAAAGCTAGTAAAGTACTTTCTTGTATTAAAAAAAGAGGAATAGACTGCAGAGATGGAGACATAATCCTGCCCCTGTACAAAGCATTGGTCAGCCCACATCTAGGAATATGCCATCCAGTTTTGGGCACCAGTTCACAAAAAGGACATTGTGCAAAGGACAGAGTGCAGAGAAGGGCAACTAAATTAATAAAAGGAACGGAGGAGCTCAGCTATGAGGAGAGATTAGCTGAACTGAATCTATTCTCCCTTGAGAAGAGACGTTTAAGGGGGGATATGATCACCTTGTATAAATATATAAATGGTCCATATAGAGAACTCTCTTCCCCATTATTCACTTCCAGATCATTACAAAGAACAAGTGTGCACTCTTTGCATCTGGAGGAAAAGAAGTTTAAGCTTTGGATAAAGAAGGGATTCTTCACTGTTAGGTCTGTGAAAATGTGGAATCGGCTCCCTCAGGAAGTAGTTTCAGCAACCACTATAGATTGCTTTACGAAAAAGCTGCATGCTTTTTTAGTAGCGCAGAATATAACTGCGTTTTAAGGTTTTAAAGTAAAAATAACAGTGACTTGATCCAGGGCACATTGCCTCATGGAATCAGGAAGGAATTTCTTTCCCCTGTTGGAGCAAATTGTACCAGGGATTTTTTTGCCTTCCTCTGGACCAACTATGTCCATAGGGTTTTATATCTGGGATATGTTTATTTCCCTAGTGGTTGAACTTGATGGACTTATGTCTTTTTTCAACCTAACCTACTATCTAACTATGTACCAGGCCTAAAGCTGGTCATAGCATTAGCGATCAACAGTAATGTGGGCATGCCAGGACTACAGTAGATGCAGGAAATGTACTCTCCAGTATTTGCACAGTTAAGCATTTAACCTTCCTTGGTGAATTAACAAATCTTTAAGGGTCTTTTATGTGTCTGCTTTATATTGTTGCCTTAAGTTTTTAAATGTTTCTTTTCATAACATGTATACTTTACTTTTATCTTCTTTTAACAGTGAGTACTTATATACAAATAAATGCAAACAGTAATTACCTGAATTTAACTGCCAGTCACAACCACTACAGTTTACAGTAACCACATCTTTTTAACTGTTTGCTACTTTTACCAAATACCAGAAGAGAGATATTGCAGATATATAATAAAAATGTTTAAAGCAGCAAGCTTACTAGAATGGCCCTTATCCACTTGAAAAACCAAATATGGTAGAAGTGCTCCAGCAACATTGGCGGTCAATGGGAAAAATGTCCCCCTCACATTAACGATCAGTGAAATAAGTGAACCCATTATAATGGATGTCAGCAGAAGCTCCCTTGTTAAATTGGTGGTCATAAGAAAAAGTCTGCCTGTTACACTGGTAGATAGTAAAAAAAAGTGCCTAATTATATTGGTGATTAGTAAAGAAATTACCCTATTGCATTATAGTTCAGTGGAGTTGTGTGTCTGCTAGTGTTGTTCAGTAGGAGAAGAACCATTGGTGATCATAGTGCATAAATATAAATAGATCATTGGTGTGAGAGGTTAGTTACCTGAGATATAAGGCTTCATTACTATTGTAATTTGAAGCCTATTCATTTAAATGCGTTCCCTAATGCACCCAAAAAAAGGTGTATTCAGCATTTTCGGCACTTGTAAAGTTCTGGGAAGATTCTTTCTGTATGGCACCCAAATGCACAAATTTGTTCTGAATAGCACCCACTGCACTTCTGATACTGTGCAGCACAATGCAAGCTAATGCACTGCTGCTCACTTCAATACTCATTCACTTCAATGCAATACATGCATAAGCTTGCATTGTGCTGCACGGTACCACAAGTGCATTGGGTGCTATTCCCAACAAATCCGAACCAAGCATAAATTGGAGGAATAGTATAGCAGAAGTAGGAGCGAACATGCAGAAGGTAACATGCGAATCATCCCATAATTCTAACTTAATGCAGCTGGATCTGTGAAATAATGTTTGCTTCATGTAATGGTTAATGAAGGTAAATGATGTCGGAAAATGACAGGACAAAACAGTTTTCTAATTAAGAGGCTGAGAATTGCTAATAAAGTTGCAGCCAAAGTTAATTGTCAGTTTTTTTACACAGAAAACAGTGTATGTGAGTAGAGCTCCCAAATCAATACAGAGGCAGCATTGGCAGAGCTGGCAGCAGGAGATCAGGCTTATTTACTAAAACAGAATGAAGTCCAATACAAGACATCTTTGTATTTTCTTTGAGTCCAATACAAAGAATTCTTTATATAATATATATATATATATATATATATATATATATATAGTTATAATAAATATATACCATACATGATACTGTACAGTTATATTACAGGTTTTAGTATTTTTATGCACTCTTGTTTTAACAGATTTTTTTATTATTTAAAGTTTATTATTAAATTTATTAAATATTGGACATATTCGGTGGGCTATGCCTAAGAATTATAGGCCTACAATGTAAAATAATTTTCTATGCAAAAAATGTAACGCTTTTTGCATGAACATTTGGACAGAATTGGACCGCTAGGGGGCGTAATCATAATAAATATTAAAATCTAGAAGGCTCACTACAGTTCAATAAATGTTCTTCCTTCTTTGTTTGGTGGTGGGTATCTCTGCATGAAAAACAGATTGTGTGTATGCAAAAAAAACAAAAGTTTGCATGGACAGGGCAGAGGCTGCAATGCTTATGGGTTAGTTTGCTTCTATCAAGAGCTCAGGATCACACACTGATATTTCACTGAAATCAGTGCCAGTTTGCAGGGATCCCACACCAAATAAACCAGGATTACAGCCAGCACATGTAGAATACAGGCATCAAGTAAATGAAATAGGAAATTTTTCCTGACAATCTGTCAACGCTGCAACTACTTCACTTCTTAGTTTTTCCTTTTTAGCCTATTTGTAAGAATAAACGGAGCAAAGAAAATAAAAGTGGACAAGGAGTGCCAAGTGTTTATTAAGGAGTTGATAACAAAATATTTTTTCACGGAAGTCCGATCAATGGCTGAATGTCTGATGTGCAAGGAAATTGTTGCAGTTTTCAAAGAATACAACATCAGTCCTCATTTTAACAAAAAGCATGCCAACTACGCTAGCAAGCTGTCAACACAAAAATGGCCGGCAACTGCACAGTGGTTAACGGCTAATTTACAGAATCAGCAAAATATTTTTCACCGACAAACTGCAATTCAGGAGTTAAGTACCAAGGTAAGTTTTATGCTGGCATTCAAATTAGCAAAGGCTAGCAAGCCTTTCTCCGAAGGAGAATTTTTGAAAGAATGCATGGTAGAAACAGCAGATCTGTTGTGTCCAGAGAACAAAGACAAGCTTGAAAAAATTAGTTTATCGCGCAGGACAGTGACTTACCGTGTGGAACTGATTGACGAAAATATAGCCCGCGAGTTAAAGAAAAAGGCAGAGTCCTTTTAAGTTTTATTCATTGGCACTGGATGAAAGTAATGACATAAAAGACACTGCTCAGCTCCTAATTATAATCCGAGGGATTAACAACAGTTTTGAGATAACAGAGGAGTTTTTGACCATGGAGTCCCTGAAAGCAACTTGTATGATCGGGTGTCTGCTACCATCGAGAGAATGGAGCTAGCTTGGAGTAAACTTGCATAAAGTGAAAGAGGATATTATTTTCCTTTACTGCATTATCTATCAAGAAGCCCTGTGTAAGTCTATATTGCAGCCTAATCATGTCGTGAATCAAGTGGTAAAACTTGTGAACTTTATACAATCAAGGGGACTTTAGTAGCGGCAGTTTATTACGTTCCTGGAGGAAACCGATGCGGATCACCAGGACTTACTTTACCAATCTCGTGTCCGGTGGTTGAGTTTGGGCAAAGTTTTTCAATGTACGTGGGAGCTCAAAGAGGGGATTGGCACATTTTTTAAGTTACTGGGGAAATCTGATGAAGTTTCTGAGCTGAGCAACAAGAACTGGCTTTGTGACTTTGCAGTTGCTGTGGACATATTTTCACACATGAATGAGCTGAACATGAAGATACAGGTAAAATATCATTTTGTGTATGACATGTACACAAATGTGATAGCCTTCAAATCCAAGCTGACTTTATTCTCCAGACAACTTTCAAACAAATTTTTTGGTCATTTCCTCACACTAGCCACGCAGAAGGACGCCACCAGAAATCTGAAGAAATACAGGAAATCACCAGACGACCTGCATGGAGAACTCTGTAGTCGGTTCTCTGATTTTGAAAAAATTGACAAGTCACTTCAGCTGGTGTCCTGTACCCTGTCACAAGACCTTGGCCAAGTACCACAGGAGCTGCAGTTGGAACTGGATTGATCTTCAGTCTGACTCTTAAAGGAGAAGTTCAACTCTCTTAAACTGAATGACTTTTAAGCTTCACTTGACGAACCCACGTTTCCAAACATCCTGAGGACGGCACAGAAGATGCTGGCGTTGTTTGGCTCAACCTAGGTGTGTGAGCAGATGTTCAGTGTCATGAACATCAAAAAAGCTTGTCACAGATCCAATTTAACTGATGAGCACCTCAGATCTATCCCGAGAACAAAGATAAATCCAGACTTTGATGCACTGGCAAAAAAGGGAGGCCAAGAACACTGTACCCACTGACATTGAAAGCATTTTGGATGCGCGAACCATGGGGACCAATATGCATGGAGCTTCAGTGTTTTATTCATATTTTCGGCAAACAATTTCTCATACAAGACCTGAAGGTTAAATTTACATAGTATTTCCGATACATGGGATATCTCCATATTTTTCCAGTATGAGGATATATATATATATATATATATATATATATATATATATATATATATATATGCCTGGTTGCACATAAGCATGTGTTACAATTGGCCTATGTTCCATCGGGTATTGCTCAATCCCTAAATTAAAAAAGGCCAAAGATGGGTTCAGCTTGACTATTACAGTGTTTCCCAACCTTTCTTAGTCGCGGCACATATTTTACAATTAGAAAAATCCCACGGAACACGACCAAAAAGTCAGACACGTAAATTAGCTACCTGCTGCCATCTAGTGGAAGAGTTTTTTTTGGTTCTGCCTATCACTATACATCGCTGGTATAGACAAATGAAGACAAATTTTTTGCAGTAAATAAATCATTTTGGGACCAATTAACTGAAATTGGATAATTTCCCACGGTACACCCGAAGATCTCTCAAGGCACACTAGTGTGCCACGGAACAGCGGTTGAAAAACACTGGACTATTATACCAGTCACTTCTGACAATAGTTGGAAGATCTCCTTCCAAACTTCTTGGATACTTTTGAAGTACCAAACAAATGTGGCTCAGCAAGCCTACTTGACCACATAGTCGCCAGCAAAGAGTAGAGACACCCATATCAAATTTTGCCACAATATATGGTTTTCGGTACTATTGAAGTAGCATCTTAAGGTAAAATTCCCAATGCATATTACATCTTGAAAATTTAAAAGCAGACTGAATCGCACGTTGCCATTGCTCATCTGTAAAACTTTTATTTAATTCAGTCTCCTATTTTATAATCTGAAACGATTTAACAAAAACTTGTTTATCCTGAAGAGATTGATAAATAATTGGGATACCTCCCGCAATACGATGGGAATCAGAAAAAAAAACCCTATCTGGGAATGAGTGTACAACGATGTGTACGGACATTTCTTATGGTAATGGAGTATCCTATATAAAGCATATGCATCTGTGTTAACTAAAACTAAGTAGAGTCTTTGTTGGAGTGATAGATTAGGTGGGCAGGAGTGTAAATCTTGGAGTGTAAAGAGATTTACTTGTTTCCAATGTGCAATGGCTAGATCGGGAATGATGTGTATATACATCTATCGGGATCTGTAGTTCCGAAGAAGCCGTATCCGTTTGAGACTTAGAAATTACTTTAACCCAAACAGAAAAAGCTGCTTTAATTGTGGACATATCTGGTAAAGCAACCGAAGGGCCTAAAAAATTAGCCATAAAAAAAAAAACTATAGAGAAAAAAAAAACTAGAGAAAAAATATTGCACCGCCGTTAATGTTGATGCCTTGTAGTAATCGTATAGATCTGGGAGGCCAAGACCTCCAATATTTTTGTGTTTTGTCATGGCCGCCACTCCAACTCTAGCTTTGCCATAGGACTAAATATATCTCAACAGTCCCTGTAGAGATCTGAAATAACTTTTGGGTATTTCCACCAGCAAGGTCCTAAAAAGTACAACATTTTTGGCAAAAGTAACATTTTAAAGACTGCCACTCAGCCTACCTGCTTAGACAAGTTCAATAGGTCTTCTCTTAACCTCCCTAGCGGTAACCCCGAGTGTGACTCGGGGTAGAAAAAAATTGCTGAAAGCGGTAACCCCGAGTCACACTCGGGGTAGGTAAACCTAATAAAGTTAATAGTAAATACAGCCTTACCTGATCCGCCGGCGTCCATCGCCACAATCTCTGTGTTCTTTCTTCTTCCTCTGGTCGGCTTCTGCACCCGATTAGTCACCATGGAGTTCCCGGTGACGTCGGTGTGTGTGCATTCAATACAAAATAACTGTATTGAATGCAATACATTGGATTTATGTGTGTAAAATCAGTACATTGTTTTCAAGAACATTTATTTTACAGTATATATAATAGTATGAGTATAATATGTTTTTTTTTAAATTTAAAAAAACTTTTTTTTTAAATATATAGGTTTTTTTAATTTATTCAATTTATTATTTTTACATGATTTTGTGTTTTAAACTTTATTATATTCATACTATTATATTAAACTGTAAAATACATTTTTATGAAAAACAATATACCGCTTTTAGACATATAAAACTGGAAAGAAAGGCCCATTGAAAATTAAAATTTGTACGCAACGTTTGAATTAGGGGTAATGGCATTTCCATTGGCTCTTAGTATCATTTAATTTATAGTATGAAAGGTTTCCAAACTTTTGTAACACCTCATATGCCGCAGGAAGGGAAAGACCCGGTTCTGCCAAGGTCAAAACTACATCACCTGCATATAAACCTTATGCTGTACTGAATCTATAAGGATGCCCTTTATCTCCGCATGACACCGGTTAACTTCTGCCAGAGGTTCCATTGCTAAGTCAAAAATAATAGGAGACAATGGGCAACCTTCTCTAGTGCCATTAGTCACCTTAAAAGATTGTGATATTACACCAGATGTCAGTACTCGGGCTGTGGGATGCGAATAAAGGGAGGATATTGCTTTAAATATTGCGCCCCTAAACCCAAATTTAAATAGTACCTTAAACAAGTATCCCCAATGAATCCTGTTGAAAGCTTTTTCAGCATCTAAAGCAAGAACTACAGGAGGAATTTAACACAATTCGACCAATCTCATAATGTTTAACATAGGTCGAATGCCATCTGGCGCCTGACGTCTGCTAACAAAACCCACTTGTTCGGGTTTGACTAGACAAGGTAGAATATCATATAATCAATTATCAATTAATTTTGCATAAATCTTAATATCAGTATTCAATAGGGATATAGGGCAAAAATTTGGGGGAGAAACCAGATCTTTCCCTGGCTTTGGTATTGTAGCTTGTAACATCTCTGGAGGGAAAGCACTAGACATAGCCGCCTTATAGAATATTGTCAACAGGTGAGGAGCCAGTATATCATGGAAAGATTTATAATATTCACTCGGTGGGCAATCTGTTCTAGGCGTTTTATTGGATGGTAGAAATTTAATAACTTGTGAGATCTCCTCCGTTGAGAATGGTGTATTAAGTGACCAGAGGGCCTCCTTTAATAAAGTAGGTAAGTTTATCTCATGTAAAAACCCTTCAATTTGCTCTATCTTAGGTTGATAAACAGATGAGTCCTTCTGTAAGTTGTACAGTTTGCTATAATAGTCACAAAACTCAGCAGCTATATCATGGGGATTAAAACGTTTTACTTTCGTCACAGCATTAAATACAAAAGGTATTTTAGAGTGTTGCATCCTCTGTTTAAATCTAGTGACCATAATCTTGGAGGCTTTATTACCTTGTGTATATTGAGTTAGTTGTAGCTTTTGAATACATTGGGCCTGAGTGGATAAAAGGTGCTTTCGTAACTCATGTCTGCAGTGGAAGAGTTTGGTAGGAGTTTCATTAGTAGGATCAGATTTATGTAGCTCTTCTAATTTTTTGATTTCTGCAAAAAGTGCAGCTAGTCGTTTACTACTCATTCTTTTGTCTTGGGATGCAAGCTGTATAAAAAATCCTCTAATAAATGCCTTATGGGCATTCCATATAGTGAAGGGATCCATATCTTGTGTATAATTAAAATGAAAGAATTCCTGCAAGTTGGTGCGAATATAGGCTGAGGATGCTATATCAGCAAAATATTTTGGATTAGCCCTCCATATTCTAGGAGGGATAGTATGATAATGATCTTCCACTGTCAACACCACCGGATCATGGTCCGATCATGAGATATTATCAATTTCTACCTGTGAGGCCTTTCCTAGTAAACTCATATCTGTCAGAAACATATTGATGCGGGAATAGGACTTATGTGAAGATGAATAATAGGTGTAATCCTTTTCCGAAGCATGTAAACATCTCCAAACATCATAGAGGTGTGCTTCTTCTAGAAAGGGTTGTAATACGACCCTTTTATAGAGTTTCTGTATAGAAACATCAAGTTGTGGGTCCAGTTGAAGTCACCACATAACAAAGGATGGCCCTTCAGCATGGGCTGGGCTTTCTTAAGCACTGACCAGAGAAATCTAATTTGGCCCACATTAGGCACATAAACAATAATAACTGTAAAGAGAACATTATTTATCTCACATAATAAGATAATGTATCTGCCTTCTGGGTCGGTAATACACTTAAACAGATGAAATGCCACTGAGTTTTTGACCGCTATCGGTACCCCTTTCTTTTGCTTGTCAGCATTAGCTGTAAAAATGTGGGGGAACAACTTATGAGGACACTTGGGAGATTTAGAGGCCAAGAAATGAGTTTCCTGAGCACATATGATGTCACAGCCATGATGTTTCGCAGTAGATCATAAGGCAGATCGCTTGTGTGGGCTATTAAGCCCTTTAGTGTTAATAGTTAAGATTTTAACCATTGGCCAGCAGAGAAAAACGCTAACAAATCTAGATATCCATCCAGTAGCCACTGGACATGATGCATATAAGGAACACTAACACTAATAGAATCAAAAGAACAGGAAAAATTCACAGAAAAACAAAATAAAAATAAAAACTTTCCCTAATATGGGGATAGCACTACATGATCTAAAATCATGAGTACCCACAAAGGGAGCAAATGTACTTCCAAGTACAGCTCTATATAATCAAAGTGCAAATATCAGTATTATCACACAATATCAACCAAAACCTGTTAAAAGCAAACAAATTCAGGCCTGACCCAGCAGTGGTTTTAAAGGAGAAGGCACTGTCTCTAAGGGCTTGATGGAAACAACAGAACTAAGCCACTAGGTCACTTTGGTAAGCGTGAGTTTCTTACTCAAAAGTTTCTTACCTGCCTCTTGCAAGGGGATCACAGGTCGAGATCCAGATTTGGATATCAAAAGCTTCACCGGAAACCCCCAGCAATAAGAAATATTGTGTAGCCTCAGCATTTTGGTCACTGGAGCAAACTGGCGTCTAGCTTGAATTGTCGCTTGGGATAGATCTGCATACACAAAAATGTGGAAGTAGGGCTCTGGAAAAGATTCCAGGTTTCTGAAGGCTTGCAACAGTTTCTCTTTAACATGGAAAACGTGAATCCGAGCAATAAAATTTCTTGGGGTAGTTGCAGACAAATTAACAGGTTTTGGAAGCCTGTGGGCCCTGTTAATCACTAGCTCATTCTGGGGGATATCAGGTAACACATTGGAAATCAGTTGTTGCAGATGTTCTGTAAGTATCGTCGGGGAAAGATTCTAATAGGCCGCAAAATGTTAAATTATTCCTCTGAGCTCTGTCTTCCATATCAGTGATTTTAATTTTCAATTTCGCCACTTCATCCTCCAGAATATTGTGCAAATCTACTAACTCATTATGAGCATTTGTAAATTCACTTCAATATGCTCCACTCTATCTTCCAAATTTTGCACATCCCTGCCAAGTGAAGATAACATGGAGGGCAAATCACTTTGCAACAATTTCCTAAGCGATAATAGCATGTCTTTCATGTATCCACAATAGGAGCATCAGTAGTAGGAAAATCAATAAGCTGTGTCAACAATGGTTCCTCTGGAGGATCTTGATATGTAACGGTCTACCTCCCTATTTGTGCTTGTATTCAAATCAACAGTCACATTAATGGGCATATCAAGTTGTGTCAGCTCACCAACTTCGCTAGGTCGAATGTCCTGTAGTTGCTGTGGAGACTGTGCGCTTGGAGACAGGGCTGCTTTCTTTATGGTGGCGTGGGCTGTCTTCCTCTCCCTCTTAGTGGGCCGCGGAGCATGTGCGTTGCCGCCATCTTGGCTTGTTTCCTCCGCTGTCTTAGAGAAGAACTCGGTCAGTCTCCGCGGACCAGACTTCTTTTTTTCCTCCTGGCCATCTGCTCTAGGTAATCCGGAGTGTTTTGTACTGGATCAGGAGCTAGAGCAATCGTGCTGTGAGTCGCTGGGATGTATTAGAGCCGTGCCGCAGAGAGGGCTCACTCAGAGGCAGCCATTTCACACGGCAGCCGGCCACGCCCCCCAAAAAATATATATTAGGCAACCAAAAACAAAAAACAATAAGTACTAGTGTTAGTTCACCTGTTTAGTGCTGGACAGGAGAAGTCTAATTGTATGGCATTCAGTATTATCCAGGAGATGGAAAAAACGTTCAGTTGTTATGAAAGAAGTGGACCATTAGTTTGTCACACTAAGTAGAGATCGTTACACCCACTGCAGACTGTTCTTAGGCTTCCACAGGGTGATGAGGATGACCCCATTTGTATGTAGCATGACAGTACTTAATTAGGTCAAGTAGCAGGCGCATCTTCAGTGTGCCTGGACATATCTAGCAGTAGGTGGATTTGAGCACCATCAAAATCAAATGGGCCTTCGAGCCATGCTTTCCACATAACCGTTACAGCAAAAACAGTGAACTCTACAGCTCACATCACTGGGCATAGTGGACAACTGTGACATGGAGTCAGGGACCCGATGTACTTAATCCCCAGCGCTGTTGTCAGGGGTTTATCCAATAGGGTATTGAAGCTAGCAGTGATGGTAGCTTTCAGATCTGAAGATGATGTAGCCCCTGGCTGGCTTTTAACCCCGATAATATTTCTGCAGTTGTGGTAGAGGCAACCTTGGGTAGTTTCCTGGGCGAGCTCCAAATTTCAAGAGTTGTATGAATTTGTAGTAAGAAATCCTTGCAGAGGGAGACACGGGATCACGGGGCCCGCAGAAAGTGTGGGCACCATCTTTGATTGAAAATCTGGAGGCCCTGGGTCTCTACACCACAAAAATACTGTTGGAGACCTGTGCAGTACAGCTGTTTGGATTGGGCAAGAGTGCTGCATCTGCCTGGCTTAGTGGGGGGGGGGGGGGAGTGAGTAGGGTGTGGTAACAGCAGGGGGTTGCATCTTTACGCCCGCCATTTCTAGGCAACAGCCCCTGCCCCACTGACATTTATTGGTGTGTGTGTGTTTTTTTTTAATATTTTGGATGTCATTGAAGGCCCTTTCACAACAGTGTCAACTATGAATGGGCTACTTCACACATCTTGAAGGAGCATGTGCCATCAGGCAGCACACTGCACATGTTGCACTGCAAAGCATATCATTTCCTACAGTGTATTAGGGTGTCATTCAGAATTAATTGCACTGAATATTCTTAACTGTGTTACCACAATGCAGCAGTTTTAATATGCCATAAAGAAACTTAAAACAGGAAAATCAAAAATGGGTGTTACCATCAACTTCTACAAAAAGAATGATTGCCTGGTGTCACTGTTCAGCCAGAATCTGGATCTTTTTGATTCAACTGCCTACTATAACACCTATACACCACACAGGGTTTCTGACTTTTCTTAGACTTCTCTAGCTGCATACAGTCTTAAACTCGGAGCCCTCCAGGTAAGTAGAATTTTCACAGGGAGGTCAAAAAGGGCTATGTCTATGTATTTCTCGCACTACATGTATACATGAAATACTGGAATTTTCGAAACACAAATAAGCAGAAAATGTATTGCAGTAGGTAAGTAATGAACTAAGCATGAAGTAAAAAAGTAATGGGCTACGCAATGCTGTTAACCTAAAATAGTACTTTATTATGTGTAAAAATGCACATAAAAAAATACTCAATGTAGATCTGGTTTATTAAATATCTTTAATAAAAGAGAATAAAATACAAAACAATACTGATCTGCTCTGTGGAACCATAGCTTTAAATGCTAAACATTCTTGGTGATACGCGGAGGAACCACATTCAGAATTCCAATGCTTTCCAATTATAGCTGTAAAATGAGGAAAAAAGGTAATTAAATCAGAACATATGACTCTATAATTCAATAAAATAATGAAACATACAGTACTTGCTCATAGAAACTGGGTATATATTAGTCTGAATGACAAGCACTGGATGCCATCAAAGTGCCATGGAAAGTGCCACCGAGTTCCCTAACCCAACATATGTTCGTAGCAAATACCAAGCAGACAAGCAAACAAACCCCCCTAATCTATATTAAATAACTATAAAATGACATTGGTTAGCTACTGCTTACTCTCCTTGCATCAAATCTTAGCTACATACAGAGCAGAATACCTTTGTAAACTCATCCAAAATGGTCAAGTAATGCTCACCATACAAAGGAAAATGTCACTGTACAATCAGCTTTAGATATAACTACATAGGTGGACCTACCTAAAATACACAATCTTTATTTAGTGTGGCTGGCCTTTGCAGTACATATGTGTTTTGGATAAAGAGGAGATTGTGTGGATTGACTGTAACATGTATGTCATTGCTTAGGCCAGTTTGGGATGAGCAACCACAGTGGTTGCACCAAAACTGATTCAAAAGACTTGAATATGGAATGCATTGCAACCCAGTTAAAGTGATTGTATGGTAAACCTCACAGAGAAGCAACATGTTGCTTCTAAGATACCACTTGGCAATGCCTGCAAATCTATTTGTACACACATGACATTTTAACAACTCCCACTGCTTCTGGTATGCATACATGCGCCTATGTGATTGATTTACCTTTCCTCTGAACTAGGCATTCAAGTTTGTATGATTAGGCAGGTCACTATTGCAGAATGGGATCTTTACCCCGCCACCTGAGACTATTTCCCATGTATTTCCCTAGTATTTGTACGAGGTTATGCAGGGCTTACTTAGAATCTGGAATCCACTTAAAACATACACCTTAGTGGTGCTAGCTATGTCAGTTTGCATCAATGAAAAATTAAACATTTATCATATGTATGGAAAAGGCCACTTTGTGTATGACAAATTGCCATGCCATCCACTCCTGCCCTTTCTCCACCCACATCCCTCCCTCACTGCTCATCCCCCGCCCTGGCTCTCTAACTATTTATTCAGTGTGTTGTCTTCTGCGATTGGTTTATGTCATAGATACAGATCAGGTCCACCACCACAACCCACATTCTGTGGAATGCCCGTCTCTCCCCCTCTTGTACCTCCATAATAACTCACAACAATGAGTGCAGCCCTTCACCTGTCTCCCCCCCTCATGTACCCCTATATCACCGCACAACAATAGGAGTGCACTCCATCGTCACCTGTTTCTCCCCCTCTTGTACCCCCATATTAGCATACAACAATAGGAGTGCACCCCATCACCTGTCTCCCCTCTCATGCACCCCCATATAACCGCACAATAGGAGTGCACCCCATTACCTGCCTCACCTCATCCTGTACACCCATATCACCTCAATATTAGGAGTGTTCCACATCACCTGTCTCACCCCCTCATGAACCCCCAAATCACCTCCTCACCACCACCACCACCTGTGATGATTGTTAGGTATCAACTTGGTGATACCTTGTTATTGTTAGGTATCACCTAACAATTGGAGCGCACCTCATCACCTGTATCACCCCTCCTGTACCCCCATATCACTTCATAACAGTAGAAGTGCACCCCATCACCTGTCACTGCCCCTCCTGTACCTATATTACCCTGCAATACCGCCAATATACAAAACACCTGTCCCCACCCTTCCATATCCCCTGCAACAATACCAGTTCTCCCATCACCTGTCTGACACTTTACGTCAGCCCAGTTTCATCCTACAATAATAGCAATGCATTACAATCACCTAACATCCCCTGAACCCCCCATATCCCCCTGCAATGTCAGTCCCCCTATCACCTGTCTCTCTTTTATCCCCCTACATAACTACCAGTGCGTTCTACAATAAAAGTATGACACCCCAGAATTAACCTTACAGTTTATAATTTCTAAATCACATAGTAATATATCTTTTTTTTTTTTGTTATGCTGAGACTGATAATCCACTTTTCCTGCCTTTCAATTGTAGTTTTCCGGGCTTCAAGTTTGATCCGTGAGGCCCCGCCCACCTTCTGTTCTCTGCACAACGTCACTTCCAGGTTCTTTTACTTTATAAGAACTAGTCGCTGACACACTGTGTCAGTTATGGGCACGCCCAATCTTTTCCGATAGGCCAATAAGCGGCACAGGAGGGCGGGGAGAAGTGGTGCCATGTTGAAATTGCTTTCTGTAGGGCTTAAGCGTTCACTTGTTTTAGCTTCTGCGAGCGGAGTATTGTGCAGAAGAACCATGGTAAGAATAAACTGGAGAAGATATAGCCTAACACTGTGTTCAATGTATACTTGGGGTATAAGATATCGGTACCTATCGCCTGTCCTCTGCATGACCTTTCTTGGCAGTAGCACGTTGTAGACTTGTGTACAGGCTGCATAATTCTTTATATAAGTGTTGCTGAGTCAGCAAAGGACGTATAAATGTGTGAGAGAGCTGATGGGTCAGCAGTAAAGCAAGTGACTGCGCTGATTTATTACCTAATGGGGGTATCTGTCTGATTAGGGTGAGGCTGGAATGGGTGACCATGTTATACATGGTAATGTGTTGTCATGTTACTGCAGGTTAATCCTTAATACCTGCTTAATGATTATCCATGTTAAGTCCTGACCGTGTCTGGAGACAGTGACGCAGCTCCTCCATGTACACAATTGCTTTGTGAATTGCTCTTGTCACATGTTAACAGTAAGCTTGGTCTCCTATGTAATGACCAAGCCTGTTCTCAGCTCATGAATTGCTCTTTTTTCCATCAGTTTGGCTTAACCATTTTATGCACCAGTTTATTATGACGACTTGAAATTATTCTGAATGTGACCTGATCTACTTTCTTTAGTGCTAAACGTGCTAAATAATTTGGAAGAGTTATATTCTTTGTCTCCTGCTGTATTCTGTTGTGTTATTGTTAAAGAGAACCTGGGGCCTTGTTGATAAAACCTCTGCTTTGGATAATTGGCAGGTGCCTTTACCTTTTTCAAGTGGGTTTGCATCTCCATGGATTTGTATTTGTGGGTGTTAACCCACTTAGCCAAGTGGTGAGGGGCAATTCATTTTTTTTTATACTCCATGCCCCACATGTCAGATTCTTTTGCTGGTTATAGTCTTTCTTTTTTTATGATAGATTAACAACAAAGCACTGTACATAGAGTGCCGTTTTTTCCTTTATAGAGAGGATGGGCCACTTGCACTTTTCTTGATTGAAAAACACAGCACTCGTTTTCCATTAGTCAATCCCCCAGGGTGGGTTGATGAGTGATCTCAGGGGACCACTGTACACAAATTAGATTTTCCCTCAAATTGAACATTTTTTTTTTTTTCAGGATGACAATCAAGTGTGTACAATGCTTAACTCTAGTTAAGCTGTGTAATTTATCATAGTACATCATGATAAATTCCACAGTTTTGTATGGAGCATCGTTCAGAACCTAACTCTAGTTATAAAGGTGCAGCCACCTTTATAAGGTGGGGGGTTCTGACACTGACTTTCTGTAATGTCTGATTTCCCGGATTAGTTGTATTACATGAACAAAGATTAGAATATTACTGACACCGCAAAATTACTGACAAAATGAGTGAATATACAGCAGCACTGTGCTTTTAGGAACTGGATATTCCCATAACTGAGGAAGATGTGCAGTGTACTAGTTAAATACTGCTTAATTTAGATTAGTGACCTATAGATAAGTGAGGTTAGGATCAATACTGTGATTACCATTTACGGTTACTAATTATTTTGTACCTTATTGTCCAATTCCTGCTTTTTCACGTGAGAATGAGTTATCTTTCCTGGCATATACCTAGCCTGTATCCCAGAAGGTTGGAGGTCAAAGAATTTCACATGCAAGAAGAACATTAATGGATTAACTAGTATGTTTTACCTGCTCAATGCACGCAATGAAGGGCCTTTGTCCATATATTATATAGCCAGTACAGGAGTGGACCTGGCATAGCATTTTCTCCACTAAAAGTGTGTATTTAAGCCTTTCTATTAATGTATCCCCATCGAAATTGTGTAAAGACATATTTTAGCACATTGATTTTTATGTATATTAAAACATTTGTGAGAAGAAAGGGTTTTGTATTGCAGAAGAGACTTAGAATAAGGATTTTTGCAATTGTCTTAAATTGTATATTAGGTTGTGCATTGGCAGCTCAGTGTACAATGCAAACATTTGCTGAATAATGGTCTAAACAACTTGGGTTGTCCCAGCCAAGCCATATGTGATGGCTTTGATCTCTAAACTGAGGAGAAGATGTCTGTGCCAGCAAGGCAGCTTGTAGGATGCTCTTCAGGAGAGGAACCATACCTGTACAGTGCTTTACAATGCACTACATCACAATACCAAGATTTTTTTAATTTAAAGCTAAAATATTTTGTTTTTTCTTTTAAACCCTCATGAAAATGCTAATAATGGTTCTAAAAACCTTTTGTTGCATACCTGATTTTAGATTCCTTGTCTTCTTCACAAAGTCTCAAGCATCATAGGCAGTGGAGCGGCTGGGGGGGTGCTGTCTCCCAACAGTTCAGTTGGGGAGGAAAGAAGAGCTAGATGATGCTGTCAGTGAAAGTCAATTAGCCAGGAAATGAGGCAGTCTCCATCTGACATGTAGTTTCTAATGTACACAGTAAATTAGAGCATGCAAGAATTATTCTTAGTACAGGAAAGAAGATTGCAAGTGTGCAAGAAAAATTATAAGACTGGAGTTCAGTTATGTTGCTACAGTTGGCAGTACCATCATAAATTTACTATTTCCAAACTGGAATCCTTGTAAGGGTGTTTAGGGGCATATTTACACCAGTGTGTGTCCCCTCTCCAATTTTGTTTTCCCTGTTGATAGGCTTTTGTTCATGCATTTTCATCTGTGCTCTAAAGGGCAGGTTTGTTTTTTCATCCATACATATGCAGGAATAGTGTATGTACCTGCCAAGTCCTACCCATATCTCCACTCTCTGCACAGACCATGTGAATCACTAGTCATCATGTCACTGGTACCTTTACAAAGTAACATCTGGGATGGCAAAAGTATTTTTGCTGTAAAACATTTTAATAAAGACATTTATTTGTTGCAGTGTGCGAAGGTGGATAACTGGAAGGATGCAAAGTCAATTTATGAATTTTCCGCTACAGACATTGATGGAAATGTAGTTTCCCTGGAGAAATACAGGTGACTTGTGTCTATGTTGTTCTCATATATTCTGTTTTTCTTCTATTCTTTTATATGTGGATATCAACAGGTAATTCCACCAAGTTCTCCCAGTTGTATCATGTTAATTGTCTTCAAATTCAGCAGGGGTTTGTGACTGCTCAAGATGGCTGTACGGTATTTTCTTTAGTACATCTTGTTTCTGCAGCTTTTAAAGTTACATAGTAAGTCAGGATGAAAAAAGGTATAAGTCCATCATGTCCAACCACTAGGGAAATTAACATATCCCAGATATAAAACCCTATGGACATAGTTGATCCAGAGTGAGGCAAAAAAAAAACCCTGGTACAATTTGCTCCAACGGGGGAAAATTCCTTCCTGATTCCATGAGGAACTCTAATATTCCCTGGATCAACAGTCTCTGTTATCTTTACTTTAAAGCTTTAATACCCAGTTATATTCTGTGCTTCTAGAAAAGCATCCAGCTTTTTCTTAAAGCAATCTATAGTAGTTGCTGAAACTACTTCCTGAGGGAGCCTATTCCACAATTTCACAGACCTTACAGTGAAGATTTCCTTACTTATCTGGAGTTTAATTTTCTTTTCTGCCAGACGCAAAGAGTGCCATCTTGCCCTTTGTAATGATCTGAAAGTTAATGGTTGGGAAGAGAACTCTATATGGACCATTTATAGATTTTATATTTATATTCTCAAGGGAGAATACATTTGTGTTCCTCTATTCCTTTTATTAGTTTAGTTGCCCTTCCCTCTGCGGTCTCCAATTCCACAATGTCCTGTACAGGACAGGAAAATGTATCTCTGCAGTCTATTCCTCTTTTAATACAAGAAAGTTTAGATATTGCAGCTTGCCATTGCATGCTATTATTAAGTCAATGATCTACCAGAACCCCCAGATCCTTTTCTGTTTCTGACTTCCCCCAAATGTATTCCCCCCTAGACAGTACGAAGCATGCATGTTGTCTAAAAAATATTGAGATCTTGTAGGTGGACGCTTTTAAGACTTTAGAACCTTAATTTGGGAATAATTTGTAAAAGCCTAGCTTTGTATGGACTTTCTAAATCCTTGAGGCTGCTCAAGGTACTGATATCATGCATGTGATCTGTTAGGTCAGGTCTTCACTGACTGAATCCAGACCCCACCCTATCCCAAAAAAATTTGGATGCTATGTAAAAAAAAAAAAAGCAGAATGCAATAATTTGCAAATCCTTTAAGCCATATATTAAATAGTAGAAAGACACTACATTATTTTTATTTTTAATTTGATGTCTGAAACATTTTTCAAAAAAGTTGGGACAGGGCATGGTTAACAAGATGATTATATAGTAGTTGAATTTTTGTCAGGAGACCTACTTAGAAAAGCAGGGGATTGTGAGAAATGACCGAAGTGGGATTGCTGAGTGACTTCAGCAGGATACCTCATTGGGCACCTGCTAAAAGTGTAGTGAAAATTAAAGAGGAACTAAACTCAAGTCACCAAAAACAAAAAAAAAAACACCTTCAATCCCGCAGAGCCATCGATTGGTCCGAAGGTGTTGCACCTAAAAAAACAAACAGAATTTTTACTTACCATAAAAGGGTTGTCTACCCTTTTATGTAAAGTGAAATTTCTGAGTTTAGGTAGGCTTTAAATTCACCGCTCAAAAAGCTTATTATTATTATATGCTGTTAACAAGCAGGATTATATATTTCCCCCTTGGCCTTGAGGATGAAGCATTCATAATTTCCATAAAAATTCAAATTAGTCTGACTAAAAGGTGGATTTCCACTTTTGCCTCAGTTCTTTGCATTGTAGAGATTTAACTTGCATTTGTGAGTTCATCCAGTGGTTTCCCCTGGGGAAGGGAGGGAGGCCTGCATACCCTTCAGTTTTATTTATTTATTTAATTCCCACCCACAACTTTTTTGTAAATGGGGTTGTAGGTACTTTTTCTTTCAACCCCATAGACCCTTTAAAAAAAAGCTGAGTTTAGTTTGTGTGTCTGAAAGCATATGAGTTTTTTTTCCCCTTAACAAACAGATTCTCTCCACAGGGGCCTGGTCTGCATCATTGTCAATGTAGCATCTAAATGAGGAAAAACCCCAGTAAACTACACTCAGCTTGTAGAACTTCACGCCAAATACGCTGAGAAAGGTTTACACATCCTCGGGTTTCCCTGCAATCAGTTTGGGAAGCAGGTATGTATAACCAATTTATTTATTTATTTTTTAAGCTTTGTTGCTGGATATGTGGCATGAGAAAATTAGGCCTCATCTCCTATATCAGAGATGCAAAAGGAAGCTACAGAAAATCTCCTAGGGAAGTTCCTCTCATTAAAAATGTTTTCCCCCACCCTTTTTATAGGGACAACTCTAAATTTTGGATTTCCTCACATGGTTTCTTGTGAACAATGGTTACCAATACAAATGGAAACAAGTCTTTCCCCAGTGGGGACACAGAAGGTTTAATCATCCCTGCAGTAGCTAAACATTTTCTTGTCCTAATTCAATGCTAAAATGGTCAGTGAGAATTTCCATACTGCATAACATCACAGCCATTAATCCCAACAGTACAGGGTCATTTGTTAATCATTCATTCTTTTATGTTCAGGGCTGTTCAGTTGGCACATCTTTGCCAATTCCAACACTAGGTACCCAATAATTGCTTTAATCTCCACAGCCCTGGTTTTTTTGATGAGGGGTAAACTAGACATAATATAGCGCGAGCATAATCTTTTACAGAGGCTAAACAAAAACGTAAATGCTTAACTGCTGATTGGTTGAGCTTTACAAGGCTTAATAGGTGTTTAAAAATAAAAAAAATGCCCTGAAATCATAGGCAGAGTTTTAGGAAAGTACCTAATTTTTGCTTACTCTGTCTTGGTGACTAAACTCAGTGTAAAATTTTACATGTTTTATACGTGATTCATTTAAGGAACCTGGAGATGAAGCCCAGATTAAAGATTTTGCAGCATCTTACAATGTAAAGTTTGATATGTTCAGCAAGATTGAGGTCAACGGAGAGGGTGCTCATCCCTTGTGGAAATGGATGAAGGAGCAGCCTAAAGGGCGGGGTACTCTTGGAAAGTAAGTTCCTATCTCTGGCATGCAGTATTATCAATTTTTTTTTTTTTGCAATATATTGCATATTCCAGGTCCCCTTCAGGGTGGCAAACCTGGGAGATGACCTGCTACACATCAAGAATGAGAACAAAATTGATATAAAAATATTTTGCCTTCTAATTCTCTCCTCATCATGGTCAAAAGTCTGTTTTGGGGGAGTAAATTTTGCAAGAAGCCTTGGTGGTTGATAACGCACAAATAATTTCCAGCAAGAAAGCAATTTAGCAGCACAGTAGCTAGACTACTAGTCAGTGAGTGGCACACTGCCTTGGATTATCCTACAATAGAACTTCTGATTTTTAGGAGGTCAAGCCATATACAATTACTCTTTGGGCACAATTAACATATCTAGATGTTTTCTATAGCATGGTAATCCATATTTTAGAGTAGGTAAACCTTAAAAATGGTTATCTTTTGGCTCAATGCATGTAAAAGAGCTTTTCAAGTACAAAAAAAAGGCCCAAAACGCTGTTATGAAATGCATTAAGTACAATTGTATTGAGAAAAAATTAGAACCACAAACTAGAATTGCAACATGGATTCTCTTGCACATTCCGCAGGGCTTTGTCATAGTTGGGAAATTTATTGCAGACACCTGGGAGAAGACCGTTTGGTGCAACAGTAATGCTTCCTGCTGCAGGTTAGCAGTACAATATAGTCAGAATCTGTTCAGTGTAATCCTAGGTGTACTGTTCTAAAAAAAAAAGGCCCAGGAAAGGGATTTGAAATTTCTATGTATTGGTGGGAATTGCAGCCTTTTCTACCTAAGCATAAAGTGAATATTTGCCCATAAATGTGCACACTAAACTATGTGCATATTCTAAATATAATGTAAATGCTCTTCAAAAATCTGTAAGTATACAGAGATAAGTAAGGGCTTGTTTTAAATGTTCAAAGTTAGCAGTTAACTGAAATTTTAGAGAGCAGCCTACTGATGTAAACGACCAGCAAATGTTTCCAAACTGTTAGAAAGAAATTAAGTCTTGTGCACTTTTGGGGATTTTTGGAAATTACTCTCCACTATGAATGCCCTTCTAGGGAGGCTTGCGCTTCTCTACCAGGACAAATTGTTGGCAATTGAATTACATGATTTCATATTTACCTTTTCCTTTTTTTCTTTCCTAGTGCAATCAAATGGAATTTCACAAAAGTAAGGCCCGAACTGTATACTTCAATTTTTACTCTTTTTCCCTCCAAGTATTTTTCTCTTGCTAATATTGTTTGTTTTTTTTGTTTTGTTTTTTTTTCAGTTTCTCATTGACCGTGAGGGCATTGTTGTGAAGAGATTTAGTCCCATGGATGATCCAGTTGTAAGTAGTTGTGATATGAAATGCACTGTCGAGCATTTATTAACTAGGTATTGATTAGGATGCTAAACAATAAAAATTTTAACAGATTTTCATTGCAGATCTTGTCTGGATCTTGATGTAGTCTTTGTTAAAAAAAAAATTACATGCTGTAATGTTTTATGGGTTCATTTTTCATATAAGGTTGTATTTACCTAATTTTAGGACCTACTAGAACTTAAAAAAAAATTATATCTTCTTTTAGTGACTGTACATGGGCAAAAAAGGTTGCTTTAGGTTGGTATATTTCACTGCCAAAATATTCACTTTTATGACCAGAATTCTTCTAACAGTAGAGTTGCAAAGATGATCTTTGTAGCTTATGAAGTTCTTCAAAACTAGTGTACTAGAGCTGACTTGAGAGTGCAACTTGGTGTGTGTGACTTTAAATAGCCCTGTGTATGGCATTTACTATCTACTGTTGTTTTATTTTTCCCCCTCTAGGTCATAGAGAAAGATTTACCCAACTACCTTTAGGATGCTCCATGCACCCGGTGACTGACAGTTGATGGTCTTCAGTCCACAGAATGATGGTATGCCTCAAAACCGTAAGGGGAAGCAAACCAGAAGGTGTTATGGCGTGCACCTGTGGAAGGAGACTGCGTTCTGCTGCCAGAAACTGAAATGTAGACCAAGAAATCATGTCAACAATAAAATTGATCAAAATATTAATGTGGTGTTGTGTGCAGTACTTAATTCTTTAAACCAGATCACAATTGACAAATTGTGAGTTTTGGTAGATCTTAAGAATTCTCAATTTCTTTTTAGTGTTGTCAGCAGTGTGGTGAAACACTTTAAAACACTGCAGTGCAGTTTAGGAATGCTTGTACTTTTTGGGGGAACTGATTTTAGGGCCTAGCCACATTAGTTTGGATAACATGCATCACTGCATGTTATATGGATGGATACATGTGCTTTGTGGTATGCTGTCATTCCTTTTAAATGTTGCTCCAGTGGACTTGGTAACAACTAACATAATTGTGATCTGCTATGGTGCTTATGGTTTCTGTTAACGCAGTCTATTGGGTTGAATTGCCTTTTTTTTTATAATCCATTTTTGCCAAACTGCTGATTTTCTCTTTGCGAGGTAAAAGCCTGTAGCATGGTAATGTTATATCCTCTTTGTTTTTTGTTTTTTTATCAGAGCATGGATTTGCTTCAGATTGCTTTGATTTCTGAAATTGTGGGTTCCCTTGGATCTCAGCACTCCTGTTGGATTTTGCCTTCTTAGCTTTCTATTCTGAGGTGTCTGGAGAGGCTCTGTTAATTGTGACTAGTGGCCTGATGGTTGATGAAATGTTCTCTTTTGACAAGATTACTGTTCCTTTAACAGATGACATGTCCAACCCTCTTGAAGGTGTGAGTACACCCTGAAGATACAATATTTTATATATCCCTCCAGTGTTCTCCCCAGAAATTTTTTTCAGCCGGGTGGTGGGAAGCTGTAGCCGGGTGGTAAAAAAGGGGGTGTGGCAAAACACGGCAAATTTAGTGCTCCAAGTTGTTTATGGCTCGGGTATCCAGTAACTTCTTATTGTTAGGTTTGTATACAGAGCTGTGAGGATGCAGAATGACATGGATACTTTATACACACTGGATACATTTCACAGGCAGAGCTCGTGCTATGAGATGGGGGCGGGGCTGCCTGTGTCTCCTTCACATGAAGGCTGAGCTGTGTGCTCGAACGGCAGCAATCATTTGAATGGATGACACAGAGCAGCCTCACTGATATCCGTACATCCGAGGATCAGAGCTGGGCGGGGTATTCAAATCAGCCGGGCGGAGCAACCGGCTAAAAACGTCTGGGGAGAACTATGCCCTCAATAGACTTTTAAATAGGATAAGGTTCTTAAAAAATCTTCCACTTACCATAAATCTTCAAAATGTATATTGAAGGACACAGACACTGATGTTTTTGTTTTCCTTGTACAGCTTGTTACTAAATAATTTTTTTCAAGCAGTGAGTGGCTATTGGCAGGATCACACCTTTTGGTACTTACACCTTCTGGTTTCTGCTTATAAAGGATTGTCAGCTGCTTTGAACATACAAACAGAAATTACAATGCCAAGAGAACAGACACAAGGCACCAGACTATCTTTCAATACACTGTTCTGATTAATTGCAAGTTTCATTCCAACCTAGCTTACTGATAGGCGGGGTATACATTAAAAGATATTACATATGATCCAAAATCTTTTTTTTTTTTTTTTTTGTCTTCTTGCACCTGGCTTTCTGCAAGGGGCCCGATAACCCAGTGGTTATAATTTCCTAACTAGTGTTGTATACTTCACTAAACAGGAAATTATTTTCAGTGAGTTAAAGCGTATCTAAATTTAGAATTTTCACTTTTCATTAATGGGTAGATATTTTTTTTTTTTTATAAAAAAGGTGCAACACCTCCCCCTAATTCTCAATCACCTAGAATAAATGGAAGCGCAAAGCCACCTGGATACCTACGGCAGGCATCCCGGGGTGGCTCTGGGGTGCTCCCGTGCATATGCCTGAGCATCTCGGTCATGCGCAAAAGGAGCCTTTTCGTGGGGGGGACAAATTTGCCAATCTCACTGCGCATGTCACCTAAACTCACGCCTGGGTCAGGTGACGTAGGATGTAGAGACGAAGATGGCAGCGACCGGAGCCCTGTCTCCGGGACGATGCGGGACCAGATGCAAGACACCCCCAGAGAGATCGAACTACCCTGTGGGCTTGAAGGTGTTTATTTTTTTAGGCAGTGTTTAGTTTCCTTTTACACATATTTAAAAAAAAAAAAAAAAAAAAAAAAGTGTTTTCGGTCTTCATAGCTGTAGATCACTGCATTGTGAAATTCTTAAACTGTTAACTGCTGGTCTTACAAGATTTGTAGTGAGATTTGCTGATGTGTTTAATAATATACAGTATTTATATAGGATATCACACAGTAGGAGGGGGTATTGTCTCTACTGTACAACATGGTGTTCTTGAAAGTATCTCCTTGCTATTTTTAATTTATTTTTTATATGCATCTATTAGTCATTAAGGGGGAGGTAGGTCTGACATAGGAAATTAAACAAACTTTCTGTTGGACCAGGCTGGCCACCTCTACAAAAAGGGATGTTTTAGAACAGTTGCATAGTAAGTCAGGTTAAAAAAAAAAAGACACAAGTTTAATCACTAGGGAAATTACCATATCTCAGTTATAAAACACTATAGACCAAGTTGATCCAGAGAAAGGCAAAAAAAAAAAACCCTGGTACAATTCGAAAAAAAATCCTGATTTCATGAGGCAATCAGATGTTCCCTGTATCAACAGTCTGTTATCTGTTAGCTTTAATATCCAGATTTATTCTGTGCTTCTAGAATCCAGCTTTTTCTTAAAGCAATTTATAGGAGTTGCTGAAACTACTTACTGAGGGAGCCTATTTCCACATTTTCACAGACTTTACAGTAAAGAATTCCTTCCTATATGGACCTTTTATATATTTATAAAGGGTAACCATGGGTGTACAGGGGCAGGAAAATGTCTCAATCTCTGCAGTCTATCTTTTAATACAAGGCATCAACACCTAATGATTTGGTGAAAAATCTCCCTCCAGTCAATGCATAGTGAATGCTGGATTCTGTTCCTTTGCCCTTAGCTTCCGCAGTTTAGGTCCTGTTTGAGATGAGTGGGTTGAAATATAAATCTGCTATAAAACAAGATTTCATGAATAACTTTACTACGGTAGTTTGTAAATTAAATCGAATATTGTAGGTATGAACAGCCAATAAATATATTGAATTATTTAATTTTTTTCTTTGAGTATGAGGGGGAATAGTATAGAGCAAGAAGGAGTTAACATCAAATCCCCACTTTATTGAAAATTTCCTTCCTCTAACAACTCAAAATGCTGGATTTCTCCCTTGTAAAATTGTCACCAGGCCCCAATAATGGGTCTAAATCTTTCCAGTTGCATCACAGCAATAAAAGTTTTGTCCTTGTCAAGGTTATATTGGGAGGAGAGCTTTTTTTTTTTTTTTTTTGTAAGTCCTATCATGTACATGTAAATAAATCTCATTGTGAGCAGATAAAAGATGCATAAACAAAAGCTTTATTCTTGTAAAATAAAGCGTTATACAATCTACATACTCTGTAGTTTGCAGGAAACTTAGGTGTCAAATGTACTAAAGTGGTAAATTAACCAGCAATTGGTGAAGCAACTCCACATCACTGTGTTGTGATATGGTCACACTTTCCTTGTTTCTTTTTTTTTGCAAAAGCAGTTGACGTTTGAGCCCTGTATTATGTAAAAAGCATATTACACATTTTATTTAGTAGGTTGTACTTTTTTTTAGAACAGTAAGCTCTGAACTGCCATAAATGGCCTTAGGCCCGAAACACAAGAACATTTTAATAATCTAAATCGAATTTAAAAATATCCCAACAAATAGTCTGCTCAAAAAAGGAAAAAAAAGGGTACACAATCACCAAATAGACTTCTGGGATATGAATTGTCCAGTTAGGAAGCTTAAGTTATTGTGAATCAATTTTATCTGCTTTGATGCAAATTAAAGCAATAGGTGGATAGAAAGGGCAACAGCAAGCCAACCCTCATAGTGTTTTTCATGCAGAACATTTCACTCACAAATCCCCCACAAGTCCTTGTACAAGTACTGTATATTAGCATGAATTTGTACCTGCAGCTTACTCAGGTCTCAGAAGTAGTCCAGCTCCACCAAGATGGTACACCTATACACCCGTCTCTCTACATTATAAGGTTTGCTGAGAATCCCAACAGTAAAGAATGTGGAATAAATACCAGGACTCACATAAGCAGAGCTGGATGACACACATAAAAGGGCAACAACCCAGCAGCAGGGCTGGTATCTGCATATTTTTGGGCAAAGAGGATCAGAGGTTGCAATGTTCTTGGGATGTCAAGAAAGTTAGCAAATGCTCTTGGAAGAATTTGAAGATGTTATTTATAGTGGTGTTGTATAATCTTAAACAGAAATACAAAGACACTCGATGACAAGGATTTTAAACTCTTTTTCTATTTCTTAAGAACATTTAAATAGTATAGACAGAACTAAAAGAAAGTTTCTTTAGATCCTTTTTAAGACTTTTACTGGCCAAGTTAAAAATTTCTGACTTCATTTCACACTTTTTAGGATGCAATGTGAACATTTTTGTTTGTATTCATGGATTTTCTCCATCCAGGATTAGGTATTTTACTGGAAACAACGTTCAAGTTCGATTTTCTTTCAAAGATGCTGCATCACACCCTGGGGTCTTTCCCTATACCCCCCTCTAAAAAGCAACACAGAAGGGTGTAACAATGCCTGCTCATTCAATCGACCTCAAATGTAAAAAGGCCCCATCACTGAGAAATGATGCGTGTTGCCATTGCTGAATGTTTTGGAAAGGATGCTAATTACCATGATGTAAAGCTGATCTTTTTCGAGTAAGAAATTTTAGGTACACACTTGAAACAAGCATGCAAATAACTGACAATTATCTATATAGCAATAAGACAGGTTATCAGAACACCAAACAGTGAGTGCAAGCGATTGCTACTTTATTTCATACTGCACTAGACCAGATAAAAAGGCCTACAAGCCTGGTACAACCATCCTAAGAATATTTTTTTTTTTCGTCCCCCCCCCCCCATTGTAATGATTGTTGCTGAGAACATGTTAACCCTTTCTTTGAGTGCCATACTATTTATTCCTCTATACTAGAATATCTGAAAAGGGTAAATTACACAGAAATCTTTTCTACAGTCTTTTTTGACAGCTGGCACAGGAACATGAGTGCTCAAGAAGATCCCACCTGTATTCCAGTGTAACTCTAATATGATTTCCCATCACATTTTCTCAGTTATATTCTGTTCCAGCAGCACAAACCATAAATAATATGCTGCGCATGGTATTTAGACACACAATACTTTCAGAATAAAGAGCCAGAGACTTTTGTTTTTCAATGAAAACTTTACTGAGGTTCTGAATTCAGCCTTCAGTTATGAATAGAAAATGTAGGAATTAGTTGAAGGCACATCTTCTAAATAAAACTGTATACATATATATATTTTACATAGTCATAAATAAGTATAGGAGACCCGTGCGTGGCAGGATGCAGAATCAGTAGCACGCACGCACGCATCATAATAACTTAATAGCAAACCTGTCCAAGAGATCACAAACCAGGTAAGTGATCTAACTGGGTACACATGAATAAATTTACAGAACAGAGGGGGGGTGGCAGCAGCTCCTCTTGACCCCTTTGATGCCAGATCACATGCACTTTTTTCCAGCAAAATATGTTGCAGAATTCCCTGACAGTAAAAGGGGGTAAAATACCTGAGATACAGTATGAAGTTGAAAGGGCACAGAAAACACATGACATGGGAGGAGTGCCATCCAGCAGTGGTGCACACAAGCTAATTTTGTATAAGAAAAGCAAGGCACTAAATGACATTGCATAAAATGATTTGCCATAGTGGTGTTCAGGAAGGCATTGCTCCACAGTGACCATAATGACGCATGGAAAAGGGCAACAACCCTAACAGTAGTCACTAAGGATGAGCTCTAGTTTGCCATTAGACACATGGATATTTTTCTGCCCTGTCACACTTTCTTTGGTTGACTGCATTACTGAAACACACTACTAGAGACCCGCTGACAGATAAAGAAGTTACACTAGGGGCTTTGCATTGTAACCTTTACCAGCCAGCCAACAGATTTCACTCTTTTTTTTTCAATGTTCCAACTGAAAAATGATTAGTTGCTGAGGGTTACATGAAAGCGTTTTGCATGATTTCAGCACAAGCCTGTAGTCATGAGAATAATGCTCATCTGCCAGTTCAGACATACTAATGCACCTAAACATATCAGTGAGAAAAGTTAAGGGTCATTTTATGAAACCACAAAGAATCTGTAGGTAGTGCATTACAAACTATTGTGCCTATTTGTGTGCATCCTTCATAATTGACTGTTCACCAGCCAGATGTTTATACTGGCCTCAAAAGAAGAATGCTGTCAAGTGCATTTTTGAGTATTAAAAAAACGCATTGCACTAAAATTACACTGCATAACCATCAAGCCAGCTCCTTTCAATATTTTGCTTTACAGAACCAAAACATGTCTTACACCAACAACCCCTAACATTGTTCTATTTTTCCTTTTAATTCCACATTCCTAAATTCTAAATGTCTTTTAGATGCACTAACAAAAACATCACTAAAATATTTAAAAAAAAAATTTTCTCCAAATGTTTACATGCTGCAAAAAAAAAAAAAAAGCTGGAAAAAATGTAAAGACGGTAATAAATAAAAATGTCATATTTTTAACTAGCAGGCAAATAAAAAATGGATATAAATTAGCCAAGTTTGAAATTCAGTCAAAGCTCATTTAATGTTAACCCTTTCTGTTCAAAAATCTAGCAAAGTAACAGTCTAAAGAATAATGTGATTGGGAATCTTCCAGGAAAAACATGTTCAAACTAGCTGAAAGGTTGTGGTGTGGTTACCACTGCTGAAACACTGCCATAGAGCAGACACTTTATGAGGCATTTACCCTGGGCAGCCCAAAAGTGTACTGTTCACTGTTGCCCACTGTCTAATCTGCCAATGCTGTTTTTTTAGGATCAGTGCTACTGTGCCTTCGGTCTGAACCTGTCCTTTTCCTTACAGTTCTGGAAAATCTCTCGCTGCTCTCCCACACCAAGCTAAAGCTTTGTATTGCCTGCAGATGCTCATCAGATTGCAAGAGTACCTACTTGGGATGGATTTCTGAAAGTGTCTGACTGAGTTCATGGGTTCCCTGACAAAACAGTAATGTTCTATTTACTGCTGCAGACTACTTGCTGATATTTTGTTAGGGCATTTTGCTTGCAAAGATTCAGTTTGAATGTTTTCTACTGCTGTGTGTAGATACACAGCCCTCAACAAAACAATCCAATATGTCTAAAAAAGGACAACTGAATTTCCCTCCATAATGAATATTTGCATGAATATTCTCAATCTTACACAAAACATGTGGAGAGATACAAACAGCTTTTGCACTTTCAAAAATGACCCTTAGTAAGTCTATTAGAAATACAGGCTTGGTACTGCTTGTGTATAATTTCGGGTAAGGTTGGTATTGTGTGGGTATAATTTCGGGTAAGGTATTTGAAATTCCTTTCATTGTAAAGTGAACGACACGGAAAAGTGAACTATAACAACAAAATTGCCAACTTGGAGATCTTCTCTCTGATTGCTGGCATTCTGGTATAGCCTGTATGAAAGGATGACTACTGAATGGACTGGCACTGAGAGAAGTTCATACTAACAGTCCTTCAACCCAAAAGGTTTATCATAAACATTCAAAATTTGCACATCTGCTACCTATACAAAATGTAATATCTTAAACAACTACTAACAAAGTAATATTGGTTTGTGAGGCTCAAAGGAAGAATTGACATATACATTGCACACAAAAGCAGAAAGATAGATTGATTCCTTGGGTATTATTATAACTGGGTTCTGCAGTAAGCCTAAATGGAATAAAAAAAGAAAAAAAAATAGAATAAAAAAAGAAAAAGAAAAAAGCAAGGCATTCAGGGAACCAAGAAATAATTGAAAGTAAGTGATGTCTACTAGGTGGAGCAGAGGTAATGTAGATGCTGCTTTATGTTAACCTCTGCACCATGTCAGTTTGTATTAGTCTAAATGATGATACTGCAGCAGTCTATTTTATGCTTATCACAGACTACAGAAACCTACAGATTCCATACTTAATGTTTCTTTCCAAAAAGCACCTGCCAATGGAGACAGAAAACTAAGATTTCCACATGGGCAAAAAGATTAAATTAAGAGGACTTTCTTTGGCATAAAACAAACTGTGTTTGCCTCTGCATGACAAACAGTACCTAGCCTGAGATATAACATTATGGATATAAACACATATACACACAAATATACCCTGAGCAGACCACCCAGGCCCCTTCTACCCAAAGGGAGGTTGTTATGGGGCAGCAATAGTGCAAAGATTAGCATGGGTTAAAAGAACTAAAACACGGATTTGGTATCCCCATCCCTTCCACACACAGATACATATATATACATACATATATACATATATATATATACATACATATATATATATATATATATATATATATATATATATATATATATATATATATATATATATATATATATATATATATATATATACATACATATATACACACACACACACACACACACGTTTTTGTTTTTTTTTCTGTTCTGTTCACACATGCTATTGCTCATGGCTCTAATGGCCATCAGTGTGTAAAGCTCTGCAGAGAAGACTATAAAGTGCTGAGCGCTGTAAGGAGTCAGCTCATAAACACAGAAAAACCTACTTACACTGAACAGAAATTCAAATTTATCCTAGGTTGACCAGGGACTGAGAACAGAAACAAACAGCGCAGGGTTCCCAGAGTGCTTTCTGCAGTTGGGTCCTAAACAAAAAAAAAAAAAAAAAAACAGGTACAGGCTGAAGGGTAAAGCACCTGATATGTCAGCCAATCAGTGCAGCTAGGTAATGGATGTGTTACCGAGTACTGTAGATGGGGCTGTCAGAGACTAGCATCTCTGTGACACTTGGTCCTCTGATATGATGGATGGTGCACTGCTAGTTTTAGTCTCTGGAAATTCAGATGTTACCTGTCCTTGTTGTAGTATAGTTTGATGAACACAGTTGGTGTGGTGGTAAAATCCGAACAATCGGCAATCATGGCTTCTTTCACAAATGGTGCTGGAGTGTTAGAGCAGTGCTTTGGGGCATAGTCGCTGGTCTGCTATCAGGAGGAAAGGCTTTTATGTCACCCTGTACCCCAGAAGCTGTGCTCCCCTCCAAACTGAATAACACTCTGACGCTCCGCTGCGGGGGAGGGATCTGGCGTTTTTAGTTTTTGAAGCATTTCTTCTATAATTTCTCGGACATTAAACTGCTGGCTATGAAGAGTTTCATTAGGAGACAAGATGCTCCCAAGAGTGTCACTGAAATTAAATCCACTCTGTTCCTGCAAATTGGAAGGCAGAGGGCTGTAAGTCAAGTCCAAAACATCAGGTTCTGGAAGTGAGGGTGGACGGAAAAAGGGGGCCAATGAAAGGTCCAAAGATGGGGGTCCAGACAGCATAGTGGGCATTGAGAGTCTCTCAGCAGCCTGTTTGGATTCCTCATGTTTCCTCTTCACATTCATATCCATTTGTTTCAGCTCCTCCCGTACTTTATATACACAGGACTCTGGAATCTGAATGCCTGTAAGTAGAAAACAAATAGGTAGGCAAAGCATAGCAACACTTTCTTAATTAAAGGATATTTTATCTGTTTTTGCTCTGGGACAAGGAGTGTTGCCAGTGACAGCTACTTACCAACTTGTTTATGCTTATCCTTGGTTTTTAAGCGCACAATCTGTAGGTAGCTACTGTTGGTGATGTCTGAAATAACAGATGCCATCCGACTCCAGACACGCAGCAGAGAACCACACAACATGTAATAATGTCGCAGGCGTAGCCCTTGTATACATTCTTTGCCCTGCTGCACCAGCTTACAATTCCCATTCCTGCATAGAACACAAACAAGGGTTAGCTATGAAAGTAACAAAAAAAAAAAACAACAAAAACAATCAAACCGTGAAGGGTAGAGATATTAAGTATTACAGAAAAAGTATAAAGTATTGCATAGGTTCTGCATTTGTGGAAAAATGATGGACAAATATGGTCAACCAAAGAAAACCAGTTTACAGGACAAATACTGGCTGCCACGATGGCTGGAAAAAAAATCCCCTTGGTAAACAGGACATCAAGCCATGAACTATTTTCTTTTGCTGCGTCGGCTTACCCACCACACTGTGCTCTGGACTAAGAAGGGGGGTACAGATTCTTCTATTACATGACAAGAGCACAGTTGGGTCTTTATTTATAAATGAATAGTCTGCGCTAAAGCACTTGTCTAAATATTTAAAAGGCTTAGTGGGAGATATTATAGTATTTTTGAATTGCCTGTCTAATGTAAGAAATTGACGTAACATTAAACTATATCGCCAGAAATTATCCCATGAATGTTGGTGGTAGGAGGTTCTAAATGCAGCTCTTGTGGAGGTGGGATGACTATATAGTATATAGTACATATTCATAGCTATAGTACATAAAAATTAACTGTAATTATGGGTGCTGTGGGGCGGTAAAAAAAAAAACTGTATAAATCCCTAACAAGGGGGAAGTGGGGAATGTATATGATATATATATATAGTGTGAGCAGAATGCAGGGTGTTAAAGCGACCGTATATGGAAGTTGGGAACTGATTACCAAATTGTTGCTAGCTCTTAAGAGTTTGTATTGTAACTTTTAAACTCCTATAATTTGAAACCAATTTGCCTAGGCAAATATATAATAAAACTGAGAAATTACATTAAAAGCATAGATTAATCACGGTGGTTATCAGAAAGAAAATTTCTCAGTTTACCCAATTATCATATAACCAACCACCAAACATTATATACCACCAATAGTGGATTTTTGGTGTAATACCCAACGGCAAAACAGGCCAATCACCATTCCTATCCTTTCAATATCTCAGTCTATGAACACCTTTAAAAACGACTCGATCTCTGAACTGAACATATTGGATACTAACCTTTTCAGTTGTCTGTCCCTCCACCAAAAATATTCTTCCCAATAAATTTTCTTCAAAAATTAATACTTAGTTTCCCATTGTGAACAGTGGTTCCACCCACAGACCCACTAAGACAGTACTGTGTGTTGTAATGGCATGAAGGTTGACAAAAGTACCCATTAACCACATTAGAGGCATAGATCATTATCCGTGTCAGTTTATGAACTAGACTTTTGTTTGAGAAAAGAGAATGAATTGTAGGGATAAAAAGAGAGAATGAATTGTAGGGATAAAAAGATGTCTCACCACATTGTGTGACTGCAGTTGCTCAAAGAGAAAATATACTGACGTTCCCAATGCTGCTGAGCCTTTTCTGGAGAAACCTGAAACAAGTATGTGATAAGTTATATGTTGTACAAACTGCAACTAAGGGTTTCGTAATCTTGTCTTATGAAATGCATCTTAGTGGTTCCTTTACACTCATCTGTGCTTTGTACAGTTGTAAAATTGTATAGACAGTGACACACAGGATACACTACTAATAATTTAATACACCAAATTTACAGAGATGACAATTGTAATGCATATCAATAAACAGCCACTGTCATTGTGGGCAGGAGTTCATATATGAGGAAGCAAAGACCTGCTCCTTTACCAAGTTGGAGGTCTTTAAAGATGCACACTGAAGTGCAAGCCAATAGTAGGAAGATGATAAACCACAAGGAACCTACAAGCAATACTCGTGACTGGTACTTTGCCCTCCACTTGCCTTTTGGAAACAGCTTTCAGACTTAAGGACTTCTTAAGTAAATGCCAAGCCAACACTTGTAACCTGTATGAACTGCGGAAGGATCAGAACCAGACTGGTTTCTACTGTTATCTTGGGCTCTGAGATCTTACACCACTTTCTGTCCTGGTGGCAACAATTTTACTAGAATGAAAATGTACAACATGGAAATCGAAAGAAATACAAATCTGCCAGGGTTCTTTGCCTGCTGTCCAATGATTTTTTTTTAATTTGTCTTTGTTGCTGTTAGAGAGCTCCCCTAACATTCTGTCAGGTAAAAAGTTGTCAAAATGACAGAAACTTAAACAATCCTTCTTTAAAGGAGCTCCAGATAACCCTGTCAAATTTGTACTACCAAGTGTGAAAGAAAAAACAAATGACGGGGGTTCTAAACAACTTTAAGATTAAAATACTTGCTAAAAAAAAGGTTTATTCAACCTGTACTGTTTGTACAGGACATACATCAACTTACAGTAAAACAATGAAAAGTCATCTTCTTGCACAAACAAATAATTTGAAATAATCTTTTTTTTTTTTTTTTTTTTTTTTTTTAACAAACACAATTTAGACATTCCCAAAGAGCCCTAACCTAAGACTATCAAATCTAACACAAACTGTTGCAAAACCCTAATGAAAACAACAGACTTACTGGAACAGTTATTGGTTTATTGTGATTAACTTTTAAAACCCACCTTGTAATATTTACTTAGCAAACTATCCAATGTTTCAGGATGGCTCTGTTTTCCTATGTTTGGTTTATACAGGTTGTAAGATTTACCATGCCTATGCTCAGCCAAAACTGCGGAGTACATTTCACCACGAACCTGCAGAGAAAAAAAAAAATTGAAAAAAAAATTCAAAATGCAAGACACAAAAAACAAGCCAGCATTGTTGTGTTGTTCACCTTGTAGGACAAGTAAAAGCCTTCTTCGGGTTCTTGAAGCTGCAAAGATTTTTCCAGTGCCTTTTCCCAACTTAAACCTCGGTCCACACTGATCTGTAATTGAAAAGAAGTTTGTGAGGCAACATCCTAAGAAAGGGATAAATATTTCACAGTGGTCAGGAACAAGGCAAGCAGTAAATAATGATTTGTGTAAGAAGCATACTTTGTAAAACACAACTTGTCCATCCTGTGGATGCCCAGGGGTCAGGAAAATTTCTTTACTCTCTTGATAAATTTCATCAACTCCAGGTGCCAAATCTGGAAAATGGATATTATTATTCATATTATCTACAACTCAACAAATCTGCATTGGGCAAAAGGGCATAAGTCTTACCTAAGATACCCATGTCATATTTGCCATCCTTTTTGTCCTTCTCGATGAGATAGTCAAATGTGTCTGTAAAAAACTGAAATAGGCTGTTTTGTTTGTGAACTTCTAGGCCCAGCATTCGGTTTAGAAACTTAGTTACTGAACATTCTGCAAGAAATAAGTAAGGAAAAAATTTAATTCAAGATCATCTTATATACAATGCAAAAAATTTTCATGACATAACATGAAGGACAAAAAAAATATCTGTTTACTTAAAATGTAATGCTATTTAGATAAGTGTATATTTACAGTTGTCCTCTAGCATAATTTAAAATTATGCAATATTGATGCATAAACTTGTACAGGTAGTCCCAGTGTTAAGAACATCTGACATACGAATGACTCCTAGATATGAACGAACGAGGCTTTCCTGCTCCTTCATGTGCAGGACAGAGGCTTGATGGGTTCGTTTGCAAGAGGGAGGCTTGATGGGGCAGAGGGGGCTGTTTGCATGAACTGCAGAAGAAAAATCTTTTGCTAAACACAGCTGAGACTGAGCTCTTCTGCAAACTCTTGTAACTCTTTAATGACCAAGACAAACTCTGTAGTTGTTTCTTTTTGCATATCAAAGCACAGCTTGCTTCAGAAGTTAATAAATATCTAGGCTCCATAAAAATTTTTTTTGATTTGTTTGTGAATAACTCACAGTGAGCATTTTATACAGTAACTGACACCACGCTGCCTAATAATATGTTGAGACAAACATCTGTTCTAATTGCATTTATTAAAATAATGTACCTGTTCTGACTTACATACAAATTCAACTTAAGAAAAAACATACAGACCCTATCACATATGTAACCCGGGGACTACCTGTACTAAAATCAGTCTGGCGAAAATTTGCTTCAATTAGGGCATGTCCTAATTGTAGTTTAACCTCCCCTACCAGTCTAATTCTGTCCAAATTTCCATGCAAACAGGGTTACATTTTTTTTGCATGGAAATTTTATTTTACATTGTAGGCTATCATTTTTAGGCATAACTCACCAAAATATGTCCAATATTTAATACATTTAATAATAAACATTAAATAAAAAAAACACAAAAATCTGTTAAAAAAAATAGGTAAACATGTAATGTAAGTGTACAGTAGCATATATTAAAAATTTGCAGGTAAAATCCACTCCGAGTCACACTCGGGGGTTAAAAACTAAAGCAAATTTTCCGCAGTCAGATTTTGAAAGACACTGCAATTATTCACTATGGTTGCTATTTAAAACTTCCTTGATAACCTCACCCAGAATGACTCAAGTAAAATGGATGCCTTTATTGTGAGTACTGATGGTCAGTGTGATTGTATATCGATGTCATACCTTTATCAACTACAACGTTGTACTTTGTCTCTCTACAGCAAATTCCAACGGAAAGCAGTCCCTGTTTAATATCTAAAAGAACAAAAACAGTGAGGTGATGACACATGCTACCAGTATAATTCATAATGTGTTTGGGCTACCCTAGGCACATAAACTTTGACATAAAACATTGTTGATACAGGTTATTTTTAGTTGTACCAGCGGCACTTTTTATTTACTAAACACACAGGACTACCTAAGAATGCAACACATTACTTAAAGGCACTTTTGGTTTTGTAAACTGTACCAGGCAAAAGAATGATTTCTCAGTTTGGTTACTAAATAACATTAACTGTTGATGTGCAGGTAAACGTTTAGTTGTTACACACTTTAAATAATGACAAGTGTAGGGCATATACCAAAGAAGGAAAAGTTCCTTTACATTAGGAAAAGTTGTAAAAAGGATAAAAACACACACACACAAAAAGACAAATTAAATGTATTAGCAACCGGTCAGTAGTGTGACTGGGTAAAAAAAGAGCATTCCAGAGAGGCTGAGACTAAAGATGGGGAGGGATACACTACTCAAAGCCTCCACAAGAAAACAGTGCAACAATTTAAGAATAATGTTTCTCAACATAAACCTACATTTATATGTATACTTCTTTTTTACTAAATACACTTATAAAAACCATTCAGTTCATTGTTGCATTCATAAATGTAGGTTTGGCATTTTTGGCAAAAAAAATATTTATAATGATTATCCAGCAACACTGCTGCCTTTTCTGCATTCAAGTTTATATAACATTGACTGTACTGAAATTATTCAAAATTTAAAAAAAGGTTTGGAAATCATGGATTGTGCCACATTTGGCCTAAAGAGGAAAAGAACAATCCAGGTTGTTATCATTGTACAGTGCTTTAATGCCAGCACCATGCCTGCAGGTCTGGGATGACACAAAAAATGTCAAGATATCGCCATTGCTCATGTATCACAACATGACGGCTTTGAAGGAAAATAGTCTGAGAGCCTGTCTGCATTATAAAACAATAAATATGACATACCATACCCCAAACTGGTAAGAGACTTAAAATCCTAGATCAGGCAACAGTGAGGCAAAAATTCACAAACTACAGCAATTGGTGCTCTCAGTTCTTAAACATCTGATGCTAGAATAAATAATGCAACACAGTGGTAAACATGTCCCTGTCTCAACGCCTTTGAAACATACAGTTAGGTCCATAAATATATGGACAGAGAAAACTTTTTTTCTAATTTTGGCTCTGTACATTACCACAATTAATTTTAAATAAAACAACTCAAATGCAGTTTAACTGCAGACTTTCTGCTTTAATTCAGTGGGTTGAACAAAAAGATTGCATAAAAATGTGAGGAACTACAGCCTTTTTTAATACAATCACTTCACTCAAAATTAGAGAAAAAGTTGTCTCTGTCCAAATATTTATGGACCTAACTTTATGACTGGCATAACGCCCAATATAGGCACGTTTTTTTCCTAAAACAATTGAATTTTTTAGTTTCTAATTCAAATGTTGTCTTTGTATTATTTTTAAATAAACATACAGTTTAAATGAAATGCAAATAATTGTGCTCTTTTTTTTTTTACATTTATATTTTGGGGGGAATTAGGTTGCAAATTTTCTCCCTTACATATGAAATCAAAGTGCACAATTCATGAAAAGAACACATGTACTCAAAATACATTACAAATCATGTGTTCTTATTAGTGGAAAAAATTATAATGGTTATAATACAGTGCACAGCACTAATAAAGTAAGCAATGATTTGTGCATTTTTTAAAGAACTGTAAAATTTAAATTTACTGCCAGATAAAAGATCTCCTTATTTACAAGGGAAATCAACTGGAAGGCTGCGAGCAAAGCATGTGTGAATTTGTATACCTACATACAAACACAATTGTATTTTACCTTTCCTTAATCAAGGTATGATTCGATATGTACTACAGCTAGGGAATATTATTTTGATATTTTGGAAAAGTATGCCAAATAATAATTATGTTCAATCGCACTTTACCTTGGAAAAAAGCAGCAGGACCTCCTGGGTACCCAGGTGGAGGAGGCACATCTCTTTGTGTTTGGTTCAGTATAGCTGATAGTATCTGATCCAGTGATCTTGAGCCATACTACAAAGATAAGAAAATCAATTAAAACACAATTACATACAACTGCCTAATAAAAGCACACCTAAACTGTATATATAGTGTTAACTTTGCAAAAGGTGCCAAATGAGTTATAGGATTTTAACCACTTCACACTCTCTAGGGCAGTGTTTCCCAACCTTTCTTAAGTCGCGGCACATATTTTACATTAGAAAAATCCCACGGAACACCACTAAACAAAAATGTCACACAGACAGGTTAATTAGCTACCTTCTGCCATCTAGTGGAAGAGTATTTCTTTGTTCTGCCTATCACTATACATCACTGGTATAGACAAATGAGGACAAATTATTTGCAGTAAATAAATAATAATTTTCGGACCAATTAACTGAAATTGGATACATTCCCACGGTACACCTGAAAATCTCCCACGGCACACTAGTGTGCTGCGGCACAGTGGTTGAAAATCACTGCTCTAGGGACCTGATCAATTTGTACTTTTCTGCTACGAGCCTGTTTTATTCGGCAATACCTTTGTCATTATTTAAGATAAACTAATACTTATACAACTGTATAACTGCAAACAACTGTAGCCAAAAAAAGCACTGAAACTATATTAAAAAAAAAAAATCCATACTTTATTTTATATTTTTTCCTTTTTAAACCAAAAACTAAAACACTATAAACATAAAAAAGAATATTAAAGGTAAGAAAAATCAGGACATTTATATATATTTTGATTCTGAATTAAATACAAGTAGGCAATGTTGGGGAAGGAGTTTTGTGGGGGTGTCTGCTGCATGTCTATAGCTGGCTAAAGAGTTCTTTACAGATTCCTGTGCTGTGTATACCCTTAACAAAGTCACCACTTTCATTAAAGCAAGCAATTTATTCAATAGAGCTCCCCCACTAACCTTGTTCTCAAAGTTGTACTTGCTGAGGTCTCTGGATTCTGTGGCTCTCCGGTCTCCATGAGTAAGTGCACCCTGTTTGGATGAAGAAATCCCATCAGGTGGTTCAAGCAAAAGCAGATCAAATGTCTTTTTTTAAAAATAATAAAATTTTAATATATATAATAATAATATTATATATATTACTCAGTACTTACCAAGCTCTCCAGTCTCTTGGCCACAATAGATGCAAACCTCCTCTCTCCAGCAAGTTCCGAGATGAGGAAAACATACTCAGGAGCAGATACTTGGTTAGAGCGGTGAGTGCGACCTAGAAAAAATTAGGGTGAGTATACAAAAAAAACAGTGCAAGGAAATACTATGAAAGATTTAAACTCATCAAAATATCTATCACATAGAGCTCACCAAACTGTTGTATTGCTCTATCAGCACTCCACGGCAGTTCCAGCGTCATGTGGACCCGTCGTCGTTGATTTGGTACCCGCCGGTCAGCCTGTAGTGATATACCTGAACTTGATGCTTCAGAAATAATTGCCACCAGCTTCATTTACGAACATTAAAAAAAAAAACGAAAAGAAGAAAAAACTTTAATAAAATACAGATTAGATTAAAAACAGAATGAGAGCAGAATGGTGAACACAGCTTACCTTGCTTCCATTCATAAAACGTTCCTTTTCCCTTAAATTGACATTATCTATAGATAAATTCTGCTCAGCTCGAGATTCAAATCCAAGTGATCCATCACTGCGACGAACTACACGACCTTTCCTGCCAGTCATCTAATAAGATAAATTATATACTACCATGACATCTGAAAAGTGAAGTTTATAGCATGTTTTGAGTAGACATAATCAACATACCTCAGCAACTTTGTCTGGACCTCCGAACTGATCTATAAGCATGTCCAAAGTGTTGAGAGGCAGCTCCTTGCCCAACTCTTCTACCTTAGCCAAAAGATCCATCTTCATTTGTTCTACCTGTTCTGGGCCTAGAAAAAGGGTAAAATAAAATACAGAAAGCTACGGACCTATCTATATGTTGTAAACTGTAATAAAAAGTCAAAACTAGCTCGTTTATTAAATTTGTAAAAAATGAAAATCACATAATAAAATGGTGTGTGCTTACCACGGTCAGGTATTGTTAGCCCATTTAAGGTGTGTTCTACAAAAATAACGTCATCATTATCCTGTAGGGACTCAGGGGAGGAATTAGAGTCACTGTCCAGAACCCCTTCAGAATCAGAACTGCTTTCCTCACTGATCCGTATTAATCCAGCAAGGTCACCACGTGAAAACTTTCCGGTGCGTGGTTTTCCTCGTTCTTTAAAATAAAAGCAGTGACATAATGAAAACAAGCAGATGCAGTTCTATTTCTGGGGTAAATCAAGACCTCAAAGCATAGAACTAAAGGGATGAAGCTAGACCATACTACACAACACAAGGATTGTATATACTTAATAGGAAAGAAACTAAATTTAATGGACAACTAATGAAAAAAATTTAAAAATGTAAAAAACTACGCACTTTTTCTTTTCAGCATGCCTTTCTCTCTCTTCCTCTTATTTGAAGGAAAGTGTTTCATGATCAAAGACTTAAACACACCCCTGCAAGGTAAAGAAAAGAAAAAAATTAGGCTACTAATTTTGATACAAAAGACATTAATTTACTAGGTATAGTTATAGTAGTTATCTTTGACAATAGGCACACATGCTGCAAAAGATATTACATTTCACTTTTATATGCTCTTTATTATAAATATACTACTTCAACTCATGCTCAATTATCAAACTTACTCTGCAGCAGAAACAAAGCGGTCAAGATGACCATCGTTTTCATCCATCACTTCTCGAGTCCGAGCCTCGCCAGTAGATTGTAAACCAATTACAACACACTGTTAATAAAGCAAAGATATTTAGTTTAAAAAAAATTACTTTGCAATGTTTGAATATTGTGAACCTCCTGCATAACAAAAGAATATGTTACTGCATGTTCTGTAAAAGAATAGTAAAAGCTAAAGGTAGATATAGGCTAGCATTGCAAAATAACTTGTTTTTATTAAACTAGGGGAAAGAAAACAGAATTGTTTTTGATTATGTGATGCTATGTACTTGACAATGCTTCCAAGAATCTTCTTTTTCTACAATATTTGTTAGAGAAGCACATGGCTACATAGAATTCTATACACAGTTTTTTTACAAACAAGTAACTTAAACAAAAGCCCCTTCTTTACTTCTTTAAAGCCAATCACATCCTTCTACTTTAAAGTAATTATTTCCTTGGTCTTGTTAAAGTACAGTTTATAATGAAATACTGCCCCCTGTACTGAGTGCACAAACTAATTTAAAAATGATCCCAAAACTTTTTTTTTCATAACCATGGAAAATGGAATGTCATAAAACTACATGTTTTTTTAGTAAGACATTGCAAAAAAATCATAATATTTTTATCCATAGCAGGCAATTAAGTCTTGACTTTCAAATAAACCAATGCACTTTATTGTTTTTTTGCCCAGAGTTGCTTGGAGGATAGTGTTTCAATGGCCATGAATTTCTGCAGAAGAGCTTTCTCTTTTCTTACTGGTCAAATCTAAATACTAGTCCATAGGAGCATCACTGTCACAAGTCCACAACTCGGAACAGATAAGCTATCTAAATTGTGTCTGACTTTACTTAATAGCACATTTGTTCTGGGACAAAGACTTAAGGAACTAAAAAATCTGTGTAAGAAATAACAGCCTGCAGATTTTTTTTTTTTCGATAGGGCAACATTTTCCAGAACTTCTGAAATTCCTTCCCTTGTTGAGGGTGGTATTGTCAGTAGTGGGGCTTTCCTCACCCTAAGGAAATTACCAGAACAAATGAGGAAAAATATTAGGTGGATAGATAGTTATGAGAGCCACCTGTGGCAGACATTCATACTTTGGATGTGTTGAGATTCTTCACACAATATAACACAATGCATCCCAAACGCTGTTTTCTGCAGTTAAATACATTGTTTACAACGGGAAACTTTAAAAAGTGGTATTTCCTATATTGCCATTTTATTTAACTAAAATAAATAAATAAATTAAAAGGTGCATATCTGTTGTGCAGCATCAGGGAAAACAAGATAATTCTTTATCAAAACTGACACTGACACACATACAACTGTCAACATGCATTTAGGAGCACATACACACAGGCTTAAAAAGAGCCCACATAACCCCACACAGTAAATTTACTAACCTTGCCTTTGGAAAGTTCCTGGTGGGCCAAAGTAACCAGCCGCTGAACTTTAGCAGCTATACACAAGTACTTAAAGAATCTTTGATGAGCAGACCAGAACTGAGCCCAAAGAGATTTGCGAGATTCCAATCCTAGCCAGTCAGCTGCTGTTTGAAAAACAGTCAGTGCTTCAGCCCACTAAAAAAAAAATAACATTGAAAATTATTATAAATGTTGTTACTAGCAATTAAGAATAGCATACTATAAAACATGATATAGCAAAAAAAAATTGCAGGGCTAAGAATGTCACAACTAATCCCACTTACAGTCTTCACAGTAACAATATTTTATTCTTTACACTACTACACTGCTTTGAAAATCATTCACGGCAACTCAAAAAGCTTTGATGCTCTAGTGCAGAGGTGTCAAACTCAAACACACAGAGGGACGAAATCAAAAACTTAGACCAAGTCGGGGGGTCAAACCCGAAATCCACTGAAAAAGTTTCTTCTCACTAGATACAGAACCTTCCCACACAGGAACAAAGAGTCCTGCTCAACACACAATCCGGAAGGAGGCCTAAGAATTTTCTTTTAAATTTTAAACTAAAACTAAACTAAAAACTAAAATGATCTACTAACTTTGGATAAGAATCTTTAATTACATTAGATCGGGCCTGCATGAGTCTATCCGAAGGGATCCTTGGGCAGCTCTGCTCCATATGCCACTGCAGGTTTCGAGTACACCCGTTTTATCTGTATTTGTTTTGATTAAAAGTTTTTGTTAAACTGTTTACTTTTTGTCTGCTTTTTTATATTTTTTTTTTTTCTATGTATATGGATAGTTTTATTTTATCATTGTCTGTTATATGTATGTTCTGAAAAATTCTAATAAAAATGTATTAAAATAATTAAAAAAAATGATCTACTAAGAATAAAAATGCTAAACATATATTTATTTATATATATACCGAGTATGACACAGAAGTGACTGAAGCTAATAAGACATTGAATGACAGAACATTGCACAACAAGACTATAGTGACAGGAAAGCTACAGCTCACCTGTCATAGGGGAATGACATGCTGCACAAGAAAAAGAACTGCTAACCAGCACTGCTCACCTCAGACTGCCCTCTCTGCCTCCCTCCCCACTGTTACACGGAGCCTTCTCACACAGAAAGACATCCCCAGCATCCCTGTAGACGTGCACCTGGGCTTTTGTCTGTGCCTTTGCTTTTGCCTTTGCGATCGCCTGTGATGTGTAAGTAAGGGGCGGGGAGGGGCAGAGATCTCTCACTTGTCACATAGACACGAGTGATGCTGAGACTACAATTCCCGGCATTACTTGCGTCTATAGAACAGAAAAACAGGGGCCACGCAGTGATGCCATCACGCAGTTATGCGAGTGATGCCATCATGGTGCAATAGGTAGTAGCGGGCGGGCCAGATGCAGGTCACCTTCGGAATTCCCTGGGGGGCCAAAAAAAAAAGGACCTTGCGGGCCAGAGTTTGACACCCCTGCATTAGTGTGAAAACTCATCTATATGCTTTGTTATACTAAACAATCTCTTACTCCCTGTACACTCCACTATATTAGCTGTATTGAGTTACCTATCTATATTATAGTAGCTCTTTTCAACTTTTCACTCAGAACTTGTAAAATGTATTTTTGTACATGTTATTTACAATTCAGAACATTTTTTTCTTTCCATTCATATTTAAACATTAAATCCAGATTTTAGTATGTCTAGCATTATACCTCACTATAAACAGTTTTCTAAGCCATTTTTCATTATTTTACTGTAATAATTGTAAGCCACTGCCTGCAAATCTTAAATGTGCACTGCTTTAGTTGGCCATCTCCAGATGGAAACTTCACAATAGATGCACAAAACTATTTGCTCAGGAAACTGTATACATTACTGAGGAACATTGTGCCAGATATACTGACAATTAAATTTTGTTTACATTTTTATTTTAAAATTATTTATGACATGTGGATGTATAAAAAGTCCATTCTCAGTGATGCTTTTTTTCCAAGACAAGCACTATCAAACCCGACCACCTTACTGCCTTCACATAATACCCAGATCTGTTCAATACCATAACAAAACGTGTGACTGGACTGCACCAACTTCTGCAAAAATGATGACAAACTATACCCTAATGCAGTACAGTCCTTGAGGATGACTGGGAAAACATGCGCCATAAAAGATATATACATTTTTTTTAATATTTTTATTTTATTTATTTTTATTTATTTTTTTTGGCTCTTACATTCCAACACTGTCTCTGCTTAACTGAACCAACTTATTCTTACCAGCTGTGCTGCTCTATTGTACATCTGTTTATAGGACTCATCTAAGGGGATTTCCTCAATCCTAAAGTTGACACCTGTAAAGCTCAGCTGCCTTGCGATGTACATGCCGCTTACTTTCATATCCATAGCAACAATCTCCATGGCACCCACGCCTCTGTAAAATAGGGTTGAAGTCAATTATTACAAAGAAAAGGGGAAAGCAGCATTAAAAACTTAAAAAAAAAAAAAAAATATCTGACAGGAAGTAATAGGTTGGAGTAACCCAATAAACAAACCACTAAACCCTGTGCTACGAAGAGAATACCTTTTCTCAATAGCGTGTAAGAACTCATCAAAAGTGCTGAAAGACGTGCCCTCTCCCCAGATACCCAACCGGCTCATATAGATCATATTCTTTGGCTCGGATGCACCTGTGTAATAAAGTGACAAGGATGGTGAAGCTATTTAGTGAAGAACTGGGTGATTGTTGAGTTGCACCAGGGAATATATGTGTAGTCCAGCAATACTATATAGGAATGAAAAAGGAAAACTCACCTGTGGCACTAGCATACACCACTCGTGCCAAAGGTAAATTGTTCTGAAGCTCAAGTACTGCACGACCCATTTTGGTACAGGAAGCATTCTTGGCTTTGTGACATTCATCAAACACAATCTATAAGGGCAAAAGGTTAAGGAAGAAACCTACAAGAAATATGCACCTGTTAAACCCATACATATCTATTTTGCATGTATTTTTCAGTCAAAACTTTCCTGAGTAGAGGGGCTAGTCCCACACTACAGGCCTTAAATGCAATTTTTTTTATGTTGTGGGGTGGTAAACTAGACAGCAGATATTTTAATTAGAGCTTGATTTTTAGGTGGGGGGAGGTTCAATATGTTCAGAAAATCCTAAAGATCAGGAACAATTGGTAGGCTCACATTTAATTGAAAGATGGGGAGAGATCAGAAAAGGAAAGTCAGACATACAAGAAGACAATAGGGGCAAGAACTGCAAGTACATGACAGTACCAGCTAAACTGGCAGCAAGGAAGGAAAAACAAACAAAAGAAAAAACAGGAGAGTGTAGTTTGAAGGTCTGAATTGGACTGTTGATGGGGGAGGGGTGAAAAGATGAGCAGATTACAAGGCAGCGGGAAGGTGGGGTGGGGGCAAATGAGAGAAAAGCATGCAGAACATGGAGTAGGAAAGATAGGTAAAGAAAAAGGTAAACACTGATAACCTTGGAAAGAAGGAGCAGATCTGATGTAGTATGGCACTGCGGTAAGATGCAACAGATGTAGAAAATAGAGACAGTCAAATTTAGCATGAATGAGGGGATCAGATGAGTAGATACTTTAAAGAGGAGAATGAAGTATAATCACCCAGGGAAGAATAAGCACAAAACAGGAATAAAGAATTATTTAGGAGAAGGAAAGAGCTATAAGGGAGCCAACGCTAAGGAACCAGATACTACTGATGATGATCAATTAAAGTGATGATTTCACACAAGTTTCAGTTATATGAAAATAACTCAAAGATGGAATGCAAGGCTTTTACATTGGGTAAGCCTACTGAGATCATAGTAACAGCAAAAGAGAACTTCTGCATAAAGGATACCACTCCATCAAAATTCTCACCACACCAATCCCGTATCTGTTTAATTCGTGTACGATGTTGTCCTCCAGCCTGACTTTCACCAATAAGTGCTGAATAGGTGGCAAACAGAACCCCTTCTGAGGCAGATGTGTCTCCATATTTGATCTGTTAAAAGTGCAGAAGGCAAACCATTTTTTACAACACTACTCTTCAATGAACTTATACCCACAAAAGGTAATTGTAAAGTGTTATAAAAGTAATTTCTGTATTTTTATTTATAAATTGTAATTTATAAAACTCCATAAGAATAACAGCCAAACAATTTGGATTTCCTTTAAGTTAGGACTTTTTACACATGTAGACATGTGAACAAAATAAATTACATGATTTTTTAGGCAATAATGCTGCTTTCCCAAGAAATACAAATCAACACAGTAAATTATATTAATGTATATATTAGAAATCAAGTAAACATCAAGTTTACCTTCACCCACCTCAAAGTTGGAATTCTAAATAGTAATATGAGGGGGGGGGGGTCAGGAAACCCCATAAAAGGGGTGAAGTCATTGTTATCAGTGTGCCCCACTTACTTTTCAGCAACATGATCAATTACACTCCAGTAATAACCCTTTACTTTACATTGGTTGACAGGGAGCGACCCCCGACCCCCCCATCTAAGTTGGCTCCTGGCATAGACTGATCACCTCCTAACTTTGGGGTTATGATATAGGTGAAATATACTTGACTTTAACTTGAGTATATATGGTTGTCACACGTATTACCTGTTGTGTTATTCTATTCTCTTCCATATTTTGTATATGTGGTATCAGCTGACAAATGTTAAACATTATTATGGCTACACAAATATTGTCCAAGAGACACATGCAGTTCTAATTGAATCTTGCTGTGTGCTTAGGGTATTTCTTCCTGATCTGGGATTTAATATGTCACCGTGTGCTTCATAATGTTGGTTGGTTTACTCACCTTGCTGAGGGCATGAACTGGAATACAACTGGCGTCAATGTCACGTAGATCTCGTTCTGCATCACAGCGCAAGTCGTTGGAGACACTAAACCTGTGTAATAAAAAATAAATATTTATATATATAAGTATTTTATATAAGTTAGATATATGAAAATATTCAATTTACAAAAAAGGTCAATATTATTATGCTATTATTTTATTAACAAGAGTGAATGAGAATAGAAACTAGATCTTACCACAAAGCTTTTTTTCTTCTTCTCAGGAAGTTTTCCAGTATAATGCCAGCAACAGTCCGACCCTTTCCGACCCCAGCACCATCTCCAATCAGAAATCCAGCTCTCTGTCCCCCAGGTAGAATTACTTCATGTTGCTGAGGATTATAGGGGAACATACAAAGATATGAAAAATGAAAAATATTATTAACACAAACTAAATTGTATATGTAGTCTGCATACTTACTTGGCAAGCATATACAATAGCCTCAAGCTGCAAAGCAGAAAGCAGTCCCCCGTCAATGATAGAACAGGGAAGAGACAGAGTATAGGTGATGTCTGGAGGGGGGACACTAGACAAAGTGCTTGTCTCCACCACACGATCAGGATGCTGTATGCCAATTTTAGCTAAAAGAAATCAGGAAAAAATTAGTTAAAAAAAAAACCTAAATAGATTACCAATTGAACATATTTTTAGTGTGTGAAAACAAAACTTTTTGTTTTATAAAGTATACAATTGTAAAAGCCACTATCAGGTAATTTATTTTTACGAATGTGTGTCGAAAGTGAAATCCCCCTCTCTCAGCTATCACTGGATTTACGCTCAAATTTTCTTCTGGAACCCTAAAATCTATTGTAACGTATAAGCTGGAGGCCCTCTATACAACGAGATTTACTCCACTGTGCCTAGAACCAGACAATTTTCAAATATGTGTTGGATAAGTGGCTAAACTCAAAATACACAGGCAAGGCCTTAGTTAACCAGCCAAGTAAGGGCAAGATTACTGGTGTCAGTTAAACTGACCTGACCGGAACAAATGGCTCGTTGCTCAAAGAACATTAATCTCTGCTGTACAATGGAGGTAGGATCATGTTCAAAACTACCTTCAGCACAGTTCTGCCCCAAAATGTTAAACCCTAAATGATCAGTACTAGCAGAAACATGGATTGAATTCAATAGACCAAGTTCTGGTCAGCACCCTAATGTGAAACCCATTGCCATAGGCTAGCCTCCCAATATCCACTCCAGCAGAATCTTGATGCAGAGACCTTAGTCAGCAGTTGGAGAGACCAGCTCTCACAGAAAGAAGATAGTAGGAGGGGCTATCCTGGGATGTCCTACAAGTTTGTGTGTCTGTGCCCTCCAGTGCCCCATACTCTTGGAGGGGGCAGTACAACACAAAGATTAAAGACTTCCTATGTCCTTCATTAGATGAGAAAGTAAATAACTAATATTACTAAAAAAACACTACTGATGCCCAGTGTTTTACTCTACCTCACCTTACTGCAAGCTTGAAATCCTTTGTCTTGGCTGTAAATTAGGTAGCCCATTCCCGGCTTTCCCTTAATAGTTTTTCTGCCAGTAACTAAACTGATGATTGCCTAATTACACTGAAGATTAGAGATAGTATTACTATACCAACAATAATGCTGAACCTATCTGTAATTAGGGAGCCTAAATACTGTCAAAGGGACACTTTTGACCGAGGTTTTAGCGGGATTCCTAGAAACAGTAACAGTACTAATGAATTCTAATACGCTCGAATGGCATTTTTAAAAAAACTAAGCATAATTTAATTTATGGGCTTCTTTATCAGTGCACATCAAAGTGTTCCTAGGCATTATCAAAAGGTCAGATGTTATTAGGATTGGGCCATTTGTATGAAACTAGCAGAATTTGATTTATACACCTAATGCAGGAAATGATTATATTATATATAGATTATAAAAATATATAGATATAATATCAGTGTTCTCCCCAGAAATTTTTTTCAGCCGGGTGGTAGGAAGCTGTAGCCGGGTGGTAAAAAAGGGGGTGTGGCAAAACACGGCAAATTTAGTGCTCCCAGTTGTTTATGCCATGGGTATCCAGTAACCTCTTATTGTTTCAGTGTTCTACCTTCTCCCAATTATTTGTTACAAATTTGTAATGCCTGCCCCGTTAGTATATCCAATTTTTCTATTCTATGTATTTTGCCACAACTGTCCTATGCCATGTATTGTGACCCACCTTACTAGTGTTCTAAGTTTTAAGAGTGTAATCCGTTGTAGTAGTGTAAAAGTATAATGAATGTCGTGTAACAAGTTAGGCTTAGCTCATATTAGCAGCAAAAAACATTTACCTCTTCTGAGTGACTTCTGGCAACTGCTAGGCACCTAGGATTGGTAACCGGCCATAAGTGCTGGGCACCTAGGATGGGTAACCGGCCATAAGTGCTGGGCACCTAGGATTGGTAACAGGCCGTAAGTGCTAGGCACCTAGGATTGGTAACAGGCGGTAAGTTCTAGGCACCTAGGATTGGTAACAGGCGGTAAGTGCTGGGCACCTAGGATTGGTAACAGGCAGTAAGTACTGGGCTTTTTCAGAGCTAGAAGTTTTTTAAGCAGCAGTGGTTCCTGGCATGAGGAATGGACAAATGTAACCTTACTGCCGGTGTGAGTGAATTCAGCCGTACTTCAGATGTGCTCCTGTGTCTATATTTAGTTAAAGTGAATTTTTGTGAAAACATTTTTTTTTCACTTGATTCTTTTACAAAATTAGCCCAGCAGGCCCATGCTGGCTCAGCTTCCACCTTTTCGCTGATGCTCACTTGTACATCCAAGTGCTGCCTTGCACTGTGCATGCATTAGATTGAACACTTCTTTTACATTATAGGAAAGCCTCTGAAGATGCATGCACACAAGGAGCAGTGCAGAACCTTTTGGGATATGTGACACAAATATTCCAGGAGGCTGCGGATTTCCCCTTCGGTCTTTACCGAAATGGAAGTGAAGACTGTAGGGGAGAGGTCCTCTCCACAAAAGTGTAAAAACAAAAAACGCACATTTTTCCATTACATAACAGTCACTCTTTAATATAATGTTAAAAATGTGGAGATGCTTTAATAGCATCATGCATGTGATATCAGATAGGGACAAGACAGACAGTGACCCCCTCTCATCACTGCCCATATTCTATATAAAAACACTGTCTGTGACTTTTATCCGCAGTGTGTAATGTCATCGGCAGCGCAGTGTGATCGCTATGTGAGTGTAAATGCTGCTTGTCATATTCTGCAATCTAACAACTCGCTGTGTTCAAACCTTCAGATCTCCTAAACCGTTGGTTGTATTAACTTGAAATTTTTAAGGTACACGTGGAGGCATAGAAAACCTAAACTGTAGGTGCAAGTGGGGGGCACTTGTGGCTAAACCTTTTTAAAATGTAATTACTATGGCATTATGAGAACATAAATCTCTACCTAGCATAATGTGCTGCCTGCTCTGTTACACATATCTGTCTTCATCTTACCTCCAACCCCAATTTCTCCAGAATTAAGAGGTGCAGGTTACAAAAATATAGGTGGAAGTGGGAGACACGTGTGGCGATCACCTTTCATCACCATGGCATCATTACAACATAAAAAAAACCTGTCCATCAAAATGCACTTCCTTGTTACACATGACTGTAACCTTCCTGTACCTCAACCTCAATAAAATTTAGTGGGCAGAGTTCATTTTCTAATGATACCATAGTGATAAAGTTTTAGGGGATGTTAGTCACAGATGTTCCCCACTTGTACCTATATTTTTGGTTTCTTACACCTACCCATTCCCGAATTGAAGTTCAGAATGTTAGATAAGTGGACAGGAATGTGTAACAGGACAGGGAGGACCATTGTAATGGGCAGAGTGTTTTATGTTCTAATGATGCTGTAGTAATGGGATTGTAAGGGGAGAATGTGCCCAACACTTGCACCTATATTTTCAGTTTTGTACCCCCATCCTCAGAGAAATTGGGGTACAAAGAAGAGAAGCAGACAGTAGTTTGACAAGTAGGTATATATTTAGGGGTCCCACCCCAATGCTCCTTGCTATGTTAGTGGCTCCAGGGTCCCCAATTTGCACTTTCAATTTAGGACTCCTAGTTGCACTTTCCTCTGAAACAGCAACCCCAAAGTTCAATTTTCATAACTTTTTACATTTGTGACCTCCATATCTTTAAATTCTTTAAAGCAGGGGGGCTGAAATTGTAATACCTAGTATCTATGAGGGTCCCCTGTACACCCTGAAAATTACAGGTCATTGTGACATACATATTAGGAGATATGGAGGTTTGTACACAGAGCTGTGAGGATGCAGAATTCACACGCAGAGCTAGAGATGGATACATTTCACAGACAGAGCTCCTGCTATGAGATAGGGGCGGGGCTGCCTCTATCTCCTTCACATGAAGGCTGAGCTGTGTGCAATCCTCTGAACGGATGACACAGAGCAGCCTGAGATCTGTGCATGCGAGGATGAGAGCTGCCGAGAGCTGGGCGGGGTATTCAAATCAGCCGGGCGGAGCAACCGGCTAAAAACCTCTGGGGAGAACTATGAATATTATATATTAGATTATAAAGTTATAAATGTATTGCTTGTATTTCCAAAAAAAAAATATTGTCTGAAATATCTCTATATAAACCAATGTAGTAGAATGTACTGAGAAAAAAAAAAATCAAATTTAGTTTGGTGACACTATTTACAAACCACTAGTTTAATGGAAGGCTATTCTTACATTTAGAAGGCACATAATCTGCATAGGTCTCTGTATGCCCTAGCTCTTCTGTGTCTTCATCTTCCTCTTCCTCCTCCACCAGGTTTGGAGCCTGATTCAAAGAAAGATTCAAAAGACTAAGAATCTAAATAACTGAAGATGGCAAGGTTTCACAATGCTATACACATATGTCTTACTCGTTGCTGTACAGGAGGAGTACTGATTATAGCTTGAAAGTCTTCAAATCGATTGAATCCAATAAATGGACGAGTGCTGGGAAAAAGCTAGGAAAGAAAATGGGTAGAGGAAAATAAATCTTAGAAGTCCCCAATAATAATGTGGTAGGTTAAAATACAAAGAACTTCTACAGTTGGCTATTACTGAATCTCTAAAATAAAGTAGAGCAACACAATAAAACCATTTTGTGGCACTATATAACACCATATACATGGCATCGATATCGACAAAAAGCACATATTTGCACTACTCAAAAGCGGAAAAAAAGGTTTCCTTTTGTCACAGACTAATTCAGGTACTTTTCAATTCTACTCCACTTTATGGAAACTAGCGAGACAATATAGGTGCAGGGTTTGGAGGTTAACCCCGATACCAGATTAAATACATAGGCAATGCATTAAGAGCCAAGTGATATCTGTAAATCTTCAGTTCCCTATACTTACCCCAATTAAAAGACTCACAAAGTAATAATGCCAGGGTCATGATAACAAATGTGGAACAAGCGTAAGAAACTACTAACAGAAACTCCTCCATGTGGAAGTAAATGTTGCAATTTGGCCAATTTGGTAAATGTTTGACATTTTTCAAATTTCAAAATTTATATTTAAGTAAGACTCTACACTTCTACCTAAGTTTAAAATAATAAGCACTGAATAAATTCTATAATGCATAAGATTACATGCCAGTTGTTTTCTATAATGTAAGGCAATAAATGTAATTACCTTCTGCATTCTTAAGGCAGTGATGTGATTTGCAGTGTTTTAAATTATTGGTATTTCTTGGTATGTACCAAGACAAAAAAAAGGCAGAGCCGTAGATTTCAAAATGAACCTTAATCTTCGCAATGATTAAAACTACAAATGACTGGACACAAAAAAATGCATTAAAAAAAAAAAAACTCACCGATGTGCTGGTGTCCTGAGTAGGTGTGTTGACATCCCATATCGTTGGTAAACTGGTAAGACTGTCAGCTGGCAGAAAGTCATCTGTGTCCGTGATGCCAGATAACGAATCCGGGGAAGACAGGGCAGAGCGGTTGGAAAAATCATTTATAAAACTGATTGGGTCCTAAAAGAAAAAAATAAAATGTTGTAGCAGGAAACAGATAGCAGCCAAATAGATGGGAGTTGTACAACCATGTACTATTGAACATCAGAAAATGTGAAAAAAAGTAACTTTTGCTGAATTTATTAAGAATACTATAAACTGTAAAAATGTGTATAAACATAAGAGCTGAACTGGATTAGAATTTTATGCTTCTAGATTATGTTTTAAGAATAGTTCTCTGCATCTGCTTTACAGGACCAAAAAAAATAGAATTTATTGTGAACAAATATATTAAGGGGGAGAAAAATTTGCAGGAATACACACCAATAAGAAAAGCTATTTAATTATACAATTATATTGAGAGTTTAGCGATGGCATAAATTATTCTGGGAACAAACACAGCATTTATTTGCATCGTTATTACATACAATTTTTGTATAATCTTAGCATAAATATGCTTGGATGAGCTGGTTCGGAATTTTTATAGTATACTTGTTTTTTTTTTAGTATACTTGTTCCTATGTGGCAAGCATGAACTATCTTAAAATCCTTAGGATTTTTGTATGTTCAGTCGATTAGTTTACAAATAAAAACTATGCATAGCCAACTTTAGCATAAATGTCTGCACAAAAATCAGGTGATTTGCTAGTAAAGCAGCAAAAAACAAAAATACAAAACACAACAAATAAATTGATGGTATTCAGCTTGGATTTAAAAACTCCAAATTAATAAATAAGTCCGCTAATTTTAAAGCAAGCACTGAGGATAAAATTAAATGTTCCTTGTTAAAGAAATGCCAAGTGAATTATACTACAAATAAAAAGACATCCCACCATTTAAGATGTGCTGAGAAAATAGCAGTAACACTTGGGAAAAGAACTCATGACTGATCTTACTGGAAAGGGCTGGGAAACCACTGAGATCATTGAGGGAAAACATTCAGTTGAATCAAACTCCTAACACAAACCAAATTTTAATAGCGTCAACAGGCTTCACAGTGTTGCTATATGCACTTAAAGCTAAAGACTGCAAAACCACAAAATAAAACCAGGACTCAAGGCAACTTCTGAAATGGGGGATATCAACTAGGAGAAGAGCATATTCTGGTTCCTATGTTATTTAATCACAGGCATTTGTCACCACTTTTGCAATACAGTTCTGGTCAGGTATGTTGAAAGCTGGGCATCTATTGATGCCTTCGCTCCTATTTCCTTATTACCTGCATGACAATCTGCTGTAATAACATATTATTTTTATTCTTGTTTGTAACTCTTTTTTTAATGAACATGGGATCCATGAATAAAATATTGTTTTAGGAAAAAAAAAAATAATTCCAACCCCCCTCCAATTAACTGAACTACCAAGAACAAGCAGAAATAAAGAAAATGTATATAGGGACGAGGTGCAAAAAAATCAATGTTTTTGTGTGAAAATGGCATTTAAATGTTTAAACTACAGCTATCACAGCCACCATTAAATGGTTTATCATTTATTACAAAGGAGTCAGGTAACAACAACACGTGTGAAACTGAACAGTTAGATAAGGAATGATTGTAATTTATATGTATTTTATGTAAATATGTAATTTATGAAGTCTAGCACCTATATAGTACAATGATTTCAAAAGACCACAGACCTAGGAGTGTATTAATACAGAGATGAGTAAAATATATACTGTATGCCATTTATTAAACCAGAGGTAAGAAATAGTAATATATTATTAACATGTAAAAAATCTATGCATTTAAATGTATCTAGACAAGACAAGATGAATAAAAGGTGCTTTAATTCTTTTTAATAATAAAATGTACATACCCTAAGGTAATGTACAGTAATAAAATGTACATTACCTTAGGTAAAAATAAAATATCCTTACTGTTACCCATAAGAATTCATCAGAATAAACATTTTATATGAATAGTAATACCCAACCGCCCTTCCCCCCCTCTCGCCACATTTACCGTTTGATATTTGGATTATCAATGTATTTGTCAAATTTTATACAGAATGATCAGATATCAAATATAACTAATAAAGTCAAAAATACACAAACGTTCAAAAAAAAAAAAAAAACACAACATCACTTAATAGCCAGCACACAATAATGAGGTAGAAAAAGCATATTTCTGACAATTCATAAATCCTAATAATATAATAATAAAACTCAAAAAGACAGATATGAACTAATGTTATTATTCAAATTTAATTGTATGCATCAAACTCCTATCCAAAGTGGACCAAAACCAGCCAAAAGCTATTCCTAATCATTGGATTATTGTAAAGTTATCATATGTTTTTATAAAGAAAAATATGCTAAGTCACATGAAGTAACCTACAGCCAAACAAGTTTTATATTATAAGATGGGTAACAGGTTGCCCATGGTCTGTACACATTGCTCCTCCTTGAATATTACATAAAAGCATAAAACATTTGGCAAGTATTAACCAGCATCAAATAGAAGGAAGAAAACTTTGTAATAAACAGCCAACATCATCCCATCTTAATTTATTTCCAAATGTGCTGCATTTATGGTTGATTGGTTTTGCAGAGGAGTAAACACAATTACATTGATGAAAAGCCCTTGTTATTGTTTTTTCCAGACATTTTGTTTGCACCCAGTTCTCATTCTACTGGTAAATAATATGATTATGATTTTATTGGGAGACACCTCCTCAATGTAGATATTACGGGAAGAGAAAGAGACCCTCCCCAGTGATTTTATTGGCACAGGGAGCCCTCCCCAACAATACTGTGAGAAAGATCCCTAAATCCTTACATTACCGGAAAAGTGAGATGCCCCCTCTCATTGCCAATTTCGGGAAAGAGGCCCAACACAAGAGTTACCCAGACTAACCCTCTCCACAATAATATGATATAAATAGTATGATAATCTGAACAATTGTATGTAGAATTTGTAGTTTTTGAATATAGGACAAAACCTAACCGTGCAACTTTGAAATACAAGACGTGCTGCTCCTTTATTCCACAACCTATCAATGCACTCTTTTACCAAGTTAAACATTCAAATATTGTAACCTTATCACAAGAACCTATGTGACCAGATAAAACTTTATGGTGAGCAGTAATTATGCTTAGGGAATTCCCAAAGTTTATTATTACAAAGCGGGCTGCTTTGAATCGAAGGTAAAAAAAAACAGCAATAAAAGAAGAGTCTTGGGCACAATTCAGCTTTCAGAAATAAAAGGGTTCAGTACTTGGTTCAGATAAAGATAAAATGACGGTAAACATTATGCCTGTAAAGAATATCCAATACAGCACAAACGCCAGGAAAATCCTGTATTCTGTTCTGAAGTCAATAACAATCTCAAATCTCTAAGGCTTTCAAATCAGTAACCTGATAAGCATCAGGAAAGCAAGAGAAAATAAAATGTAAATGTGAATGTTCATATGTATAACAAACCAAACAAATAATGAATACAAAATTGTGTTTTAGTACCACCAAAGTGAATTATAAGAAAGTACGCTGTAAAGTAGTATAAAAGTCTCTTCGTTTCTAATATTTCTTACACTACCAGCAACTAAAAGCTATTTAAAACATGTCATCTTGTTTTTTTTTTTTTTTTTTTTTTTTTTTTTGGAATATGGGCACAAAATACAGAAATCAAAACAAGCATACTGACTAACTGCAAGGTATGGAACATAAAAATAGTCATGAATCTGACAGGGATAACCCACTTACACACAAACAGATTTAATAAGATCTCAGGTTTATATGAGAAAAACCAACTCACAGTTGTGATTTACCTCTACTGTAGACATTTTACATTTAAAGCAGACACTGCGCTCACTGCCCAGAAAAGTACGGGACCTTCCACGTCTGATATGAAGGAGGCAGAAGCTAACTAATAAAATGGAAAGCTCAACCCAAACTTTACAACACTTGCACAATATCAGAAAGGCTATGCTTTCCTGTAAAGTGAAACTAAACTTGTCACTTTTCATGATAGCATTTGAAGTGTAAACTTTCAGAGAACTGAACCACAGCAAGGGAAAGCAAAAGAGTAAGATAAACTCAAGAGAAACAAGTGTGCAAGTGGCACAGTTTCTGACGAGCACAGAAGCATTGGTCTTGTTTGCCAACTAGGAAAATTAGGAGTACCTTGCTTACTGAGGAAACCTTCAGCCAGAAATCCAGCTGTGACATGCCAACAGAACAGAAGAGCTGGGAAGAGGGTGAAGGCTTCAGAGACACAGCCTTACACATGACAGTAGAACATCACAACAGCTGGGAGCCCCCGCCCCCCCCTTTCTCTCCTCCTTCCCTGGGAGCTCCCCCCCCCCCCCTGCTGCTTCATTTCATTTTCCCTCCTCCCCCCCAGGGTATGCATGGCCAGCCCCTGATCCCACTTCCTCTCAGTGCTCTTCTGACTTTCAGGAAATGATTCTATGCGAGGATTCCTGGCAGTCACAACACTTACAGTGCCCGGCAGTAAGGTCCACCCCTTTTGTACCTGTACCTGCAATTCAAGCCAATCACAACTCAGACAAATATACTGGCTTAACCCCTTGCCTCTTCTGACCAAGACAATTACTATTTTAGTGCAAGACAGCAAAAGGTTTATTGTGTTATCTAATTAACATTTTCCTTGCTAAAAAAAAAAAGTTTAATGCAAAGCAGATCAGCAACCATTACTTCCCTTTAAGCTTTAAAGCCTTCCTCCTCTTATTAACCCCTTCACTGCAACTTCTCAAGGCACATGACTGTTCTCAGGAATTGAATATTTCCTTCATTCCTCCTACCCCTCAGGGAGCAGTTGAATTGAGAATGGAGTTAATTCCAGGAATATTTACAGCAGACATTCAAGCCACATTAACTTTGAGACCAGCTACTGAAAGCAGATCATTCCATCTCAAAAGCTCTCCAAAGAATATTCTACTAAATTTTATATATATATATATATATATATATATATATATATATATATATATATGTGCACACACACATATACATGTGTAGGAGTAGAGGATGGAACACAGATGGCAAAAAAGGGGGTTAAAATAATTTGCTACTTTATCAAAAAAAAAAAAAAAAAAAAAAAACACAATATAGGCATATATATTGTACAAAAAGCATGACCGACTACGGTAGGAGAGATCAGGTGACTACGTATTTATTTGGTGTCAGTGGTGGCATTGATTTCATTATGACTGGAAAGTGGTTTATGAAGATTTCAGAATTTGACAACTGCATGGAATTTTGTGAACTTTACAATACTGTTCAAGTGTTGTGTGAGTGTATGTGTAGATTTCAAAACCTGACCACTATAAAATACACACATAATACACCACTATAAAACATACGCAGCTAGATAATAAATCATCCAATGTAATTTTTATATCCAACAAGTGTAAGCACCAGAATTAAAATTAGGATCTTCCTCTTGCTCTATACAGCAGCACTGAGATGGGGAAGGTTAGAGGCAGGACTAAAAGCCAACCAGGTGTAATGCATGCATATGTCCCGGAAAAAAGACATTGGAGAACAGAAGGGGCCTTTTCCATTGTTGCTGCTTGAAATTCGGGAAGACACTGCTATATTCTTTAACAGAGAATGTAATGTTATCCACTGGGCAGTGTGTGAAGGGGGCTAGATAAGTCTTAGGTCTGTATAGAAGAAAGGCCTTGAGAATGTAAAACACCACCATAATACCATGTAAATACAGACTTTATTCACATAAATGTAAAACAACCAAACATTAGAAACACGTTTAGGATTTCTATGAGGAATCCTATCCTCTATCCCTAAACTAAGCCAATGCTCTCCTTTGGATGCTTACTGACATTTTACAACAGCAGCAGCCTTTTAAGTTGTCCTTGTAGGTAAAGTTCTATGTTCTTGGCCGCATGCTAATGTTCCCTATACTAGAATTAGACATAGCTGGGCTGCAAAAACATAACTTCCTAATTTAAAGGATACTAGTACAGAAGAAGTTTGACACTAGATATATTACCAGGCAGGCTTTAGACTACATAACATGGCAAAGCTGATAATGTTGACCTTTGCAGGTAAAAATGCATGTGCGAGGAGGTGGAGGGGTGACTTCTTTAAAGAACCATGGTATATTGAACTAAAACAAGCACACATTAGTAAAACATTTTTAATAATAATTAAATTAATATTTTCCCAAGTGAAAATGAAAGTGTGGTTTTCATCCTGAACCAACATACTGAGAGTCAGTGACCTAGAACTAGTATGCAGATACAAGAAACTATATAAAACCTGTCTCTACTAGTCAGAGCAACCAATTAAAATTCTCCAATTGGAATTTCTATAAAAATGACAGCTAAAGCTGATAGCTGCAAACAAAGACAGGTTTACAGGTCTGGTCACAGGCGTTATTACACATAATTGTCCAGTGATCTGGCACATAGAGAAGAACAGACAAAGCCAAGGTGCAACCCAGAATTTTGGTACTTTGGTAAGGTATTATTTAACACCCAGTAACAGGTGCACGTTCACAGGTGCTATGAAGAATTTAGTCTGCTTGGAAAGTTAAGACAGTTCCTCCTATACTTGTACACAATACAATGCCCTTCCTGGGATTTTCCAAACTGACACATCTGGAAAGTTAGGAAGATTTTGCATGTGCTCTAGCATTGTATATTAAGACAGTAGGAAGGAGTATGTATGTGTATGAGTGTGTGTGAGTACTTAGCAGAAGATAATGCCTCTCCCTGTTGCAGTTTAGTCTGATCACACATACATTACTGGAAATATCACTGCACATTACGCAACATTCAGCACAGGTCACCATAGAACTGCAGCCAGACAGAGGGGAGGGTCAAAAGCTGGGAGGGAGAACTAATGCAGCGGGGCACAGAGCGAAGGAGGAAATGGTGAAGAATAAAGTCACAAAGCAAGGAGGTTTATCCTCAAAATTACACTGGAAACATGGTACACAAAGAAAGATCAGTGGGAAAAAAATTGTAAAATAGTGAGATCACCACAGAATACAAAAAAAAGAAAAGCAAGTGAAAGTTTAAAAAAAGGCATTACTGCAACAAGCAAACACTAAAGATGATCAGTGAGTGTCCACTTAATTTCTCAAGCTGATTCAGACAATTCACTGAATAATGACTGAAGACTTTTTGAGAAAGGAGTTAAGGGTTGTAAGAGAAAGCTTTTGAAAATAATAAAATATATCAGCAGAGATGTCAATTACCTGTGCTCACAAAACTTGAGTAAGAAACATTAAACAATATTTTGTGTGTTTGTCCAGTAATGCAACTATACAAAGAAAAATCACTAATAAATTTACACATACCCCCTTACAAGCATCCAGAAAATGGTGGGAAGGAGTAAGACACAGGAAAAACTACATCAGACAACCAAACAAGCATGTAGACAATGAAGTAAATTTACCTTCAGAATTCCTAATCTAGGCACCAGTATTAGGTTGACGAGTCACAAACTAAAGAAGCCACCAGATTAACAACTGACAGCCAAGTAACCAACATTTTCAAAGGGGTCAGCAATTGCAGCCTTTACATTTCTCCCCACAAAAAGCTTCTTTGATGTATTATTATTTATTAACCTGCTGTATATACCAGTGAAGGATTTTTGAAGGCTATAGACAATTCAGTTTGTGCAAGAAGTGGGACGGATGCCTAAATGCTTGCACTAGGCTATGTGGTGGATAACATGCTTCTTGTAATGGGGCTTACCAATCATTTAAAGTAACTGCCCTAGCTTGCAATAATTTGTAAAGCATATAGAACACCTTTATTACTAATACAGAGCCATTTCTCGATCCTAATCTGCACTGTGCACTCATCAAAAATCAATGTCGGCTTTAAGGCTAGGTGATTCACGTCTGATAATCCCCTCAGGGCTAGTATCAGACAAGAATCTGTCGTGTGTACAGCACTTGTCTGACGTCGTTCATTTGTCCTGGTGGATCCACGAACGATGAACAATACTAATACAAGTGAAGAGGAAAGAGTACAGGGGGGTGCCGCTGCGTCACATGTGCCTAAAACTCGGCAACGACTGACCTCACTTCCCTAATATGTACTAAAAAGAAGTACCTATTAAAGGCTGGCCCTGGCAAATGATGTATGATAAGAGACAATTATAATGTGTATACACATCTAAAACTGCCTTTTTTTAGTTTTGGACAAAAACTTGGAAAGGGATAGAACCCTGTGGGGTTTATACTGATGACCAGGGATCCATTTATCATCACTTACTGTCCCACTGACAACCTATACCTGTGACATTGCCAGGTTAACTCTTCAAAAGCAGCTCACAAGATATCTTAGTTCTGTTCTGACAGATTGTACATACTCTGTATATTGAAAAAAATGTTCAACAAAACAAAAAGTGAAGGTTAATCTAATTAACGTAGCCCTGGACAGCAGTAAAAACCTGACAGAAGATCTAATAGTTTCTCATTCTATCCTAGAAAAATATGCTTTAGTTCTGATTCAGATTCAATTCAATTGTTTGAGCAGCATCAAAATAAATACATGTCTGAGAATGCAATAAAACAAAGACAGTACAGAAATAACCTAATGTCTGAACAGCAAAAAAAGCATTATGTGAACTGTAAAAATGTGACATTGTGACAGAATGTGACAAAAATGTGACAGCAAAAGTCAAACATTAGATAAAAAATGTGTTTAGAGGGGTGCATGTTAGAAATTAGGCACATAAATAAGGCCAGGCCTGAGCCACACAGTGATAGAACAAAGTTTATAAATGACAGTAAATAAGTATGTATTTAAGTGGCATAAAGAAACACACTACCTGAATGTACGTTTGGCTATCTGTACAGTAGCTTGAGAACTGAGTTGAGAAATTCCGACTGTAATAATCGTCTGGGCCATTAAACTGTAATCTGCCAGGAAAACTGAAAACAAAACATGAAAAATGAAAGGGCACATACAAAGCAATTCCCTTCCATCCATAACAAACAAGGACACAGAAAGAAACAGTACAGAACAGTGTGTTAGATAGGCGACACTGTTGAAGCTTTGAGGATGATCAGCAACAAGAACTAAAATCTGGTGCATAGCAAATAAACACACCTGGAAGGAGATATTTGCTGCAAAGAACTCATTGCTTACTATTTTTGTCAGATCCCTTAAGTTCTCCAAGTACTGATCAGGAGGGAGCAGTTGTTAAAAGTACGTGCATATATAGTACATCTATATAAATAAGATTTATGAAGACTCCACTACAGTGGATTATGGAGGAATAAATCAATTAGCAGAAAATAGAAAAAAAAATTGTTTGTGTTGTTTAAAATACAATTCACATAATTTAAATACAGGAGAAATATTTTGCGAAGGAGTACAGGAAGTCATTTAGAAGACACAAGAGACAATAAATTGACTGACAAAAGGATAAACCAAAACACTACAGCAAAAAATTTAAATGATGTTTGACAGATGCAAGCAGAAGTCAGGCAAAAATAAATAAATAAATAAATAAATAAAAGCAACCATAATGCTTTACTGTGCAAGCTAAAGCAAGCGGAACGGTGAAGGGGAGATAGGGAACTTACGAATCTGAGCTGGTGAGAGGAGCATGGGGCAAGCAATGAGCAGGTGAATATGGGTAATGTGTCCACTGGGTACCAGCCAGCGCCGGGGCCTGAAATCACAGCAAAAGTGCATTTTGAAAGCAATCATAAGGCCTCCAACTAAAAACAGTGCTTTCTAAACAGAAAAACAATTAATGTTCCATAATCTTTATGACTCAAAATGACTATTACCTGCTGAAAATAGATGCAAAAAACTTTTAAAAAAAAATTAATCAGGAGCAGTCTCTTTGGTGAACCACACAACAAAAGAATATAAAGACAGCATAGGTTCTCGTTCCTGTCGTTACAGTCACAGCCAACTAGCCTAGAATTCTATAAAGACTGCTCACAATTACTGGAAGATGATATTTTCTTTGACATCTTTTTTTCTGATACACAAAATTATAAACATTGATATTTCGCTATAATAAATATTTAGTATAAATGTATTTTAATCACATCAGCTTACACTCAGAGAGGTATGCTAAAAAATATTAGAAACGTTCAGTCAGCCCCATTTCAGTGTCAAAAATATTAAGGTCCAGCAAAATAGTTTGTTTCCAGTATCTGATGCCTTGTTACATAGAAGAGGCAAGTTCCAGGTGTCAATCAGCTTAACTGGTTATAATGTGGCAACGACCAATACATGTAAATCATACTATTTGTAGTACAGTACAGAGAAACAATTAAATGGCCATCCCTAAGGATAGAAAATACACATACAATGATGCTACAGGTTACAAGGATGAAAGTTAGGTGCCTCGACAAATGGGTTGCAATATTTCTTTTGATGCATCTTTTGCCTTCTCATATCTTACAGAAATAAAAAGAACTGTTCAGTATCTTTTGACCAGGGCCTGTATGCCTTAAAATTAGATTTAAATTATAGGTGAAGGTTGCTTGGCTTTCCCTGGCCTCACCTTTTGTTTTATTCACCATATTAAACTATATTTAAAAAAAAATTCAACAAAGAAAATGGAAATCACTAACAATGCCCACATTGTTAGATGTGTGTAGATCTAGGAATTAAAATACAGAGATCTCAGAGAACTCATGAATAGATTTTCTATGAGGTATAATAAACTGCCAGGTCATTTAACGCTTACCTAGAACTTCAGTTTTATTTGGCCTGTCTTCCCCTCCTGGAAGATCCTATGAAGTTAGGAAAGGAGGGTATGGGGTGCCAGAGAGGTAGGTATCATAACCTCCTGAAAATGGGACTTTTTATTGGTAATGAACATGTAGTTTCAGGCTAATCATTTCTGTTCCTCCTATTTTCTCATATGAAAAGTAAAAAACTATAGTTTTTGTGGCCAGCTTTGTCAACTTTTCCTAATAATGGCCAGTCTAGTTTACCCTGTGTTAATGTATCTGCTAGCAAGTATAAATTGTAGGCACATAGAAGTAGCAGTAGGGCAGTCTGCTAGAACGTCGGCTAGTCGGATGCCTACCCCCAACCCCCAGGCTCTTTTGCTTGGGTAAAGCTCTAACGCATCCTGGTAGCGTCAAACCTACCTTAAACACATTCCTTTAGGTCAGTGTGGCAGCTAAACATAGTAATAGGTCAACAGCAGGGTGTGGGGTTTGGAAGGGAGCAGACAAGCTTTGAAACTCCCAAGAAGTGTCAGGGTTTTGCCAAATCAAAATTGCCTGGAGATTTATGCGATATTTGGATGCATTCTAAGAAGGAAACTATTCTGTTCCAAAAAATATGTTTTTTAAGTTTTTTTTTTTTTACCATGAAAATACTGTTTTTACTTTACAAACATTTATTGCATACTAAAGGATTTACAGAGTGCTATGGGTTAGCTACAGACAGCACAACAGTAGGCCCCCTTCCTTCCTAGCTGGGTCTGTCACACAAAAACTATGGTCCGAGTTAGCTTTTTTTTATTTTATTTGGGGGAAGACAGTTGACAGTTTCATTAAGGAGAACTGGGGAAGGGGATAGGTATGGGTAACATTTTTGGGTGGATAAAGCTCTATAGGTAAACCTCCATATGGCCTGCTTGATCCTTAATTTTGTAAATATATTGGTAAATTGAATAAAGTATGGTAAGAGATCTGCTAGGGGAAAAACCTTTTACTGAACTTATGCAATACAGGTGGGCTTCTCTTCTTCCACTGTGCGGGTTGCAAGAAGATTTTCCTAAGAGTTGGAAAAAATGTGATATCAAGCAGTTCTGATGTCAGAAGCACTAGGTAGGGCCTCCTAGGAATACCCCGAAACAAACTAATGCTTACAGCATCAAACATTAAAGGCTGTTATGAGCGATATAAGCACTGTTAAATTAATGGGCCTGCCCTTGGACTGAGTGCAGAAAGATAAAAAAAATTGCATATTTGTTTTTGCTAATGCAAGTAAGTTGAGTAAAACTAGCAACCCAAAATGAAATCACATTTAGCAGAGTGAACCCTTACCTCTATTTCTACCTGACTGGGTTGGTATTGCATAGCAGCTGTTGAACACATTCCGCTGGCTCCGTGTTGTAGTTCAGGCTGTGAGTAACTACCCCCCCCTTCCATCACAGATACTATGCAGGGCATCAGGGTCCTTGAGGTTGCATGGTGTCAGTCTGTGGTAAAGGAACAAAAATATATTATAAGAGAGGGTGATGAATAAAAAGAAGAGAACATAAAACATTTTATTAACATTCCCAAGGGCAAATGGAGAAGCAGAAATAAATCAAGCACGGGATTTCTTTTGGGTGACCCCTGCCATTCCCCTTGCTCTGCCATCTAACAGCACCTGCACATAGATACATGGATAATGTTGTGAACTCCTTATCACTTCTTGCATGTCACAACTTTCTAGGCCTGACTTAAGCTGCGTACACACTTGCAATTTTTGTCGTTGGAAAGGATCTTTCACGATCCTTTCCAACGACAAGGGACTGCACGATGCATGAACGGTGCTGTACATACAGCACCGTTCATGCTCTATGGAGAGGGGAGGGGGAGAGCGACGGAGCGGCACCCTGCTGCGCGCTCTCCCCCTTCCCTTTCATTAGGATCGGTTGTCCTCCATCGTCCGTGGATCTGGCAGGACGGTCGTTCGGACGATGGACGACACCGACTGTACACACTGCAGATTTTCGCCCGATATTTGGCCGATGCCGATTATCGGGCGATAAAAATCTGCCGTGTGTACGTAGCTTTACAGTCTTTCTAAATGTAGTCTGCCCGCATACAATGGTATCTTCCTATGTCATGGCGGATATGCTACCACTGCAGAGATGATTAAAAAAAAAAAAATGAAAAAGGTTTTCTTTATTAGGCAGAAAATAAGATTATTTTGGACAATAGCAAAAAAAAAAAAAAAAAAAGTCTGTATTAGTAGACAAAATATTAAATAGCTAGAAAGAAAAAGGTAAAGCTTTCTGAATTAGCCATCCTGAAAAGGTTTGATTTTTGTGAAGCCCACAAACCTACTTGAGAACATAATATTGCTTTCAACTATCATACTTGTTAATGGTCAAGAGCTGAACATGAAAACACAGTAAGGGTACATGCAGGTAAGACACATAGCAGTACATATTTAATATTAAGTAATGCAACACATATTTGTTTTACTGGTTCTACATGAAGGACTAAGCATAAAAAAGACACCTTAAAGCAGCCTCTCTATAGCTTTTTTTTACATGTAGGAGCCCTTGAAATAACTTTTAGATTTTCAGGGAACCCCTGCTATACTTACTATATCTATAGCTCACAGCACAATTACTATGGTGGTCATTAGAAAGAACATCACCTTTACATGCAGAACCCATAAACAAAGCAAAAAAATCCTTGCTATTATTTTTACTTTGCTCTATGAGAGTAGTCATCCCCAGACACTGAAACACTACAACTCAATCTATGTAAAAAAAAGGGAAATAAATGCGCCACATTATGAGGTTAAAAGAAACTGTTTTCCAAACTAAAGACAGGGAAAGATGGAAGATGATGAATAGAAATGCCCCTAAATCCCAAACATTTCTCATCCTTGTGCTGACTCAACTGAAATTTATTGACAGCTAGCACTGCAAAAAGAAGAAATAGACTATTATACTCCTTACCAAAGTTTATTGTATGTTCAATAAATCCTTTACATTGAGCAAAAAGTATGAACCAGGAATAGGATGTGTGTAGAAATAATAAAGTCTCACACTGTAAAAGCTACACCATTTTCATTTCTCTGAAAATCTTATAAATGACCAAATACCACCCTCAATCAATGTAAATTAAGGGTATACTAGAAGTATATAGTCCCCCAATATGTCCTCTAATTTATGGCTCGCCTTAGTGTGAGAAGAGTAACTGTTTTTAGGATTGCAAACCTCACATGCTACTTTTTCCAGCAGGTAAAGAAAATGCTAAACTAAAGACTTCCAATTACATGGTTAGTACACAACTATAACAAGATGAGAGGAACTGCATATACACAGTTACAAAATGCTACAAAACACATACAAAAGTATGTACTAAAGATTTTTTTTGTAATTCTTTTGTAACTTCTGCCATTGTAAAAGCTATTGCAAAGCAGCCGCCTGCAGCACAGCAACTTCAGTATCTGTTCAACTTCAGAGTCTGTATTCAATTGGATTTTATTTATTGACCGATTCATCAATAGCTGATTGGGGCCTAAATCTAAGCCTAATTGTAAATGGCAGTGATTGGCGGCTGACATGCTAATAATCATATTCATAAAAATGTGGGTGACAACCCACTACTGCTGCAGGCGTCTCATTGCATACATGAGATAAACTGGACACACAAAGTCTTTTCATTTGATTTAGATGAGTCACTGCCAACAAAATTTGAAAGTGAAAGTATTACAACTGTATTTACGGTTAGGCTTAAGTTGCCTTATGGCTTCTTCGTGGATTGGTTCAATTCATTATTGTGTTGAAAGCTGCTATTCTGGTTCAAGCTTAAACTTTCAGATAGATGGTCTCAGATTCTCATCAAGCAGTTTGATATAAATTCAAATTATCACAAGTTAGCCAGATGACTGCAAGCTGCCCAGACCCTACAACATCTCCAAACTATAACATTTCTGCCATTATGCGTCACAGTTTGTATGATGCTCTCCTGAAATTTTGCCTTAAGTTTACAAGCACAATGATTCTAGGGCCAGAGCTCCTTGTTCACTCTAAACTATAAACTATTAGGCTTTTTAGGCATTGCCTACACTCAATGTAAAATGGCAACAAAATGGTTAAATAAGGTGGGCTCCACCTGCATGTCCACCATCAAAGAGGTGCCAATCATTAGTACCTAAATCTGGATCACCAGAACACAACATAAAGGGAAATCATTCTAAGGGAGCGAGTTATATTCTTTCCCCACTCAGTTAGATCCAAACAAGTAAAAATGTACACATAGTTGGCTAAATTTTGTTCAGAACTAATCTTATCTACTCTGTGTTAACAGGGGTAAACAAAATGACAACAAAAAGTAAAAAAATGTTTCTCAACTGTCTTGACAGTAACAGTAAACAGAAATTCACATGAAATATCCAAATGAAAAGTGATAAAAATTTATGCTTGAAAGTCATTGGAGTCCACACTGATAACCATAAATGTCCTTTACACTTGCCCTGGGCTGTAATCTGACACCACAACCTCTCTGGGTGTGTCATGCAAAAAGAAACAGAAAGTAACTATGTGGTCCAAGCACAGGAAACAGAAACCTTTAATAAGGTAATTACTGCACATGTATACTGGAAAAAAATATTTTACCTAGAATAGAGAGACAAGTGTTGTGCAGAGGAAGTGTACACAACCTTTTTGGTTTTTCTGTACCTTTTACCAACCAACATGTGTTCACAATAATTAGCAGCAATTTTAAGAAATAGCTTTTATTTCTATATATGCCAATGCATTGGGAACACTGTACATTCAAAACATGAAAAAAAAGTGAAGTAAAGGGAATAAATATTAGGATGTTCCAAAAATAGTGTCTGCATTCTCCTTTACAAACGTTTTTATGGTTTTGCCGTCACCTCACAAGTTTTCTATTGAATTAGGGTCCGGGGGACTGGGATCGCCACTCCGGAATGTCAATCTTGTTGGTCTGAAATCAAGACATGGCTCATGTACTGGTGTGCATGCATCACCATGCTTCACTGCCTTCACAAGAAGAAGTCTGAATTCAGTGTTTGGGGGTCGTCTGACAAACTCTCTGAGGCATAGAACCAAAAAGAACAATCTTGCTTTCATCAGTCCACAAAGTGTTGTGCCATTTCTCTTTAGGCCAGTCAATGTGTTCTTTCTCAAACTGTAACCACTTCAGCACATATTTTTTTTCAACATGGGGACCTTTGCTGTGGCTTCTTGCCAATAAGTCTGGCTTCACATCCTCGAATTGTAACAGTACTTACAGGTAACTTTGGATCTTCCTTGATCTTTCTGGAGCTGATCATTGGCTGAGTCGTTGCCATTTTGGTTACTCTTCTCTTCATTCGAGTGGTAGTTTTTCATTTCATTTCAAATCTTTGAGGTTTTGGTTGAATTTTCAAGCATTTGAGATCATTTTAGCTGAGCAGCCTATTATTTTCTGGACTTCTTTATATGTTTTCCCCTCTCCAGTCAACTTTTTAATTAAAGCGCAGTTCTTCTATACAACGTCTGGCATGACCCATTTTACTTGAATTTTTCAGAGAAAAATGCATTACAACCAGCATTTGCTGTTCTCCTTCCATAAAGTAGACATTAACTAAATTTTTTGCTCTACATAAAAAGACTGCAGCGATCAAGACTGAATGGGAATGCAGAGCCTCCCAGGATACCTACGTCACGCATCCCAGAAGGCTCAGGATTGTCCTTCTGCTCATGCCTAATATCGGGCATGCGCAAAAGGAGCATTTTCCTACATTGAGAGGAAAGAAATGCCGATCTCACACGCACGATGAGATCAGAATTTTTTTTTTCCCACTTTACAGCACGCTATGTCACTCGATTTCGCACATTCGCAGTGCGAAATCAGGTGACGTAGCCAGAAGAAGGACTTCCCCAGAATGATCAAGGGATCTGCAGAAAATAAAGATAAGTGTGATATTTTTTCCTCATTAATATTTTCAGTTTAGTTCTGCTTTAAAAAAATGCTGGAATTGACACCTGTTTTATTCACACAATGAATGATCCCACTAATTTTCAATAAATTATTCAATTACACAGAATCAGTAGCATGCATGTCATGACTGTTAGGTCTGTTGGTTTTATATTACTTTACACCTACCAGTAATTTGCCATGTAAAAATATCATTTCTACCAAAAACAATGATTGACCAGGTTAGGTATATACTTAAGCTGAAACCATACTTGTTGCATACAGTATACACAAGCAGAAAAAGAAAGAAAATCGAAGTAAAAAATAAAAATATCAAAATTTAAATGACTATAAAAGTGCGTTCGTGCTGTGTAAACCTCCTCCAACGCTTTTGAAGTGAACCTGTAGCAGATCACACACACCAAAATATTTACATATTTTTTCACAACAAGTTCAAAACATAGCCTTAGCTTTTCCCTATAGGGACAAAATCTTGGCAGGCTGTCAAGAGTCTTTTGTAAAAAAAAAAAAAAAAAAAAAAAAATTTAAGATTGTTAGGTACCCACTGAAACTGGATTCTAATGTGTGAGAAAGATTAACTTCACATTAACCACCTTGCAGTTAAGCCCGACCTTCGCTCGGGCAAAAAAAAACTGCAAGGATGGTTAAGCCCGAGATTTTGTACATCCATACTTACCTGGTCCCCCTGTGCTCATCCAGCGTCGTCCTCCATCGATCATCGTCCGCCGATCTCTCCAGCGTCGGGTGCCTTCGTCGGGTGACAGCGGGACCGGTAAGAAGCCGGCCGGCATCTTGTGTTCCGCCGGCCGGCATCTTGTGTTCCGCCCGCCGGCATCCTGTGATCCGCCGGGCCAGCGGATCACAAGATGCCGGCCGGCGGAACACAAGATGCCGGCCGGCGGAACACAAGATGCCGGCCGGCATCTTACCTGGACCCGCTCATCGTCCCACGTCGTCCTCGCTCCAGCGCCGGATGATCTCTGCAGGGAGAAGCCGTCCGGCGGAGAAAAAAAAACCGGACGGCTCCTCCCTGCGTGCGTGATGACGTCGGCGCGTGTGCGGGAAATTCAAACTGAAACTCATTCATTCATTTTGTATTGGATTCAATACAAACTCCTGTATTGAATCCAATACAAAATGATTCAAATAAATACAAAGTATATAATTGGTAAATTCAAACTGTCATTTTGTATTGGATTGGATACAAACTTGCGTATCCAATCCAATACAAAATAATTCAAATAATTACAAAGTATATACCTGGTAAATTCAAACTGTCATTTTGTATTGGATTGGATACAAACTTGCGTATCCAATCCAATACAAAATAATTCAAATAATTACAAAGTATATACCTGGTAAATTCAAACTGTCATTTTGTATTGGATTGGATACAAACTCCAGCATCCAATCCAATACAAGAAAATAAAAAAAAATAAAATAAAAGTAAATAACTTGGAAATTCAAATTCTTATTTTGTATTGGATTGGATACAAACTCCCGTATCCAATCAAATACAAAATAATTCAAAACAAACTCCAATAAATACAGAATCAAAGTTTTAAAAATTGCCACACTAGGGAGGTGTTTTAGAATAATATAGTACTTTACAATATACAGAGTTACTGCTTTTTCAGTATTTATGATTTGTTTACATTGCTGATTTTTGTGTTTTTCCTTTAATTTTATTAAAAGTAATTTTTTTTTTTTACATGATTGTGTGTTTCAAACATTTTTTATATTCATATTATCTACTAGAACCCTTGTTCGGACATATTTCTGTAAGTTACAGGTCTACAATTTAAAAAAAAATTTCATGAAAAACAGTGGATCACTTTTGGTACAGAAATCTAGACCTCAGTGTAACGCTCAGGAGGTTAAAAGTAACCAAAAGTCAAGATTGGCACAGCCTGAGACAGTCAAAGCACAGGTGCACTTTATATATTTTTCCACAAGATGTCAGACCACTAGTCAACTGAGACAGGCAAGCAAACCATATTAAGTTTAGCTGAAAGAAATAAATATTCAGAAAATGTAATATGTTTATATTTTTGTTCTGCTGTTGGAGTTTCCCTCGTTTTCTGTGAGTGGGTAAATCTAACAGAAGCCTGGATAGTAAATATATTTTAAAGGCATATATATTGAGGTAGTACTAAAGGGCCTTCTGCAAAAAAATTAAAAAAAAAAAGGTATTTTAACTGCACCAATTTGTTTCAATAATAATGAGGACTTTGGCGCAGTTGAGTATTAACTGACAGCGGTAAACTGCGTAGGTACTGCTATAAAAAAGTATTCCGATTAAAACATAGCCTTAGAAACTGGTAATATTGATGCTTTAAAACCAAATTTAGTAAATATTTTCAATACACACACCACCAACCACCCATTTTTCTAACCCCTTAATTATACTGACAGCATAGAAATTACCTTGTTGACTACTCCTATGTTTCTCTTTAACAAAAGTGTACTTACAGCTCTAAAACCCTAAACACATGGTGTCAGCCCTACCTACTTTATTTCTGATGGTTTACAAAGAACACCAAACTTCTCCTGATCTACTCTGGCTGCTCATCCCTATACCACCCACCTTGTTCAGAGACAGAACACAGAAAGGTTTCAGCTTACATGACCTCTGGCAAAAGCATTAGATATTTTTCCCAGCTATCAAACAGGTATCACCAAAAACTTATCAGACCAAACTAGAAATAGGAGAAGCTTATTGTTAGGGCTTATGCAATAATACACAGTTTTCCTAGGCTAATCTTCAATAGCACAGGTTCCCCAGCAGTCCTGTAATTCCATAGGTAACGTGTTCCAGAGATGAGGTACATCATGGTTGCTAAAGTGATCCTGTCAGTCACAAAAAAAAAAAAAAAAAAATACCTAACTAGTCTTTCTGCATATCTACAGCCTGCAACAAACTCTAAAGCATTTAAAACAGAGAAGAAGTAAATGCATGCGCTCAGTAATAATTATTAATATTATTATTAAACAGGATTTATTACGTAGCGCTGTACATTAAATAGGGGTTGCAAATGACAGACGAATACAGACAATGACACAGGAGGAGAGGACCTTTTTGCGAGTTCATCCTTCATCCCTAATAAACCTCCAAAGGGGTTTGGAGAATGAAATCACAGCAGGAATAGTACAAATTTCACTCATGGCAGTATTAAGTGCCTAATAGTCTTACAGAAAGAAGACATGGAATGCAGGACAGGCAAGTATAGTAGCCCTTCCTTTGTATGGAACCTACATTTAGATTTTTAAATCACTGACAGGTTGTTTTAATGTACATTAATTAAAACTGTTTTTTATCATGAAATACCACAAAATAGCTTTGGGACATTTATAAAGAGTTAGGCTGTACTTGGAACATTATTGTATTAGGCACTTCAGAAAGCTAAGCGACATCAGAAGGTACTTGGTGAAACAAAAACAGCCAGGTGGTTACCAAAAAGTGCTGGATAGCGGGCCTAGCTAAAAGGGGCAATGCAGAATTTGGAGCCTATTTTTAAAAATCAATGTCAATAGATCCACATGCTCTACCAGGTCACCAGCAGGTAGGTTTTTGCACAGAAGTTCATTCAACAGGGGCTATCCAATAGTATGCTGTGCCGATTATGGCAAAAGCTTACTTAGGGCAACACAAATTTGGTTTTACTTCAAAGCAATTTCAAAAGTTGTTTTTATTCCTTTTATCATCTGCAGCATTGAGTAAAATATTACCTGGTGATTCTACCTGCGTCTCAACTGCTCTCTCAATGTCATACCGACTTCAAATGAGGACTAGCAGAGAAGGTTTTAATATTTATTGCATGGACAAATCCATTGCAGTCACCATTAGGAAACCTGCTGTGAAAATCTGTCACTGAGTAACACTCAGTACATGATTTCACATTTTTATATATTTTATATTGTGTGATGGTATGAACCATTGTGATCTCAATCTGAGGCTATGTGAGAGAGACAATGCAGGAGCACTATTGGGTAACAAGTGTCACAAGTGTTGTCACCCTAAAACAGGAAGTACCTAAACAAGGTCCTTCAAAGCAGGATCACCAAATACTGTTTCATGAAAACTGTGGATAAAGAATGTGAAGGTCTTTAGAAATTCCACTGGCTTGTTATCTATACGTTTTAGTTATTGGGGGATATATATACCATGTTATGTACTTGACATTTAAGCATACTATACAGGACAAGTCATTTCAAAGCCAGAATGTACACATACATGTTGTACTATACACACACACACACACACAAGACAAATTGCCACATCCTCATTAGTAAACATAGAAGTACCGTCCAAAGGTTTCCTATAAAACCTTATCCCCCAGACTACCTCAGCCCTGCAGCTGAACCACAAGCCCCAGCCTGCCCTCACACGGAACTGACCGGATGTAACCCGGCAGAATCGTTCCAAAGCCCAAACTTCTTACCACAGATGTCGCCGCTGACTTCCGGGACAGTAGCGCTGAGGCGTCTCTTCACACCGGACCCTTTTGTTGTTGCCGCCAGTCTAAACCCCCTATGACTGGTCCTCTTCCAAGGGACAAACTTCACCGGTATTTCTGTTTACAACTTTTTTTTTCACAAATTCTTCCGGGATTTCTGTCCGTGTACCCCAGGTTTCCGTTCTTTGCCACTACTTCCTACTTCCTGTGGCCATCTTAGACAATACACGAACTTCCGGCTGCTGACGTCACTGGGCGTGAAGCTGAGCACCCTGGTAACTGGGATATCTTGCTAAATCAGGAGTCAGGTTAGAACGTCACGGAGACATTCTTTGGCACTTAGCTACTATATGACACATTCGCTGCATTACTTTGTCGTTTTCTTTGTGTTTTATGGAGGGAACATATATCATTTATTTTCTGAGCAAAGTATAGGTAAGCATGAAGAGTCTTATAGTACCTGACTCTAACATGCTCTAAACTGGTGCTACCCAGGCGCTGCCTTTTGGTAGCCTATAACTGGTACACTATCTCTTCTGTTTAAAGTAGAATTTTCTGTAAAAAAACAAAATAGCCCTTGCACTGTGCATGTGTAAAATCAGCACTTCCTTTTTCATTCAAGGAAAGCCCTTTCTGTGCATGCCCAGAGCCTCCTGGAATACTGGCCATATGTATCCCAGGAGGCTGTGGGGTTTCCATTCTGTCTGTACTGCTGCGGCGGTAAAGACGGTAGGTGAGGGGTCCTCCTAAGAAAATAAAAGAAAAAACTGCATTGCTCACAAGACTGCACTTCACAGCTACATCTGTGGTTGCTGAAACTGAAATAAGGTAGACAACTGTTTTATGTTAAAAAAAATACCAGAATTTTTACTTAAGTGTAACGAAGTGTTAAGTGTAAAAAAAAAAAGTGCAGCACCGCCCCCTAATTCTCGATCACCTAGGCCATGGGTGGGGAACCTGTGGCCTTTTGGAGCGTGATGTGCAGCCTTCCTAAACAAGTTTTCATATTGTTATATATATATGACATTGATTAACATATGTGAACTAATTTTGGCAATATGGCAATTCCGCTAGTAGATGATTCTCACTAAAAGCCGTTATCTGGATGCGATAAGGCGATATTGCTTATAAAATTGTAGTTCATGGGAGGCGATAAAAAGGTCGCCCAAAATGTCCATTGCCGGCGACGTCAGACACTACACCCGATATTAGACCCTGACAGACACAGAACAGCATGGCGTAACATCACGCCTTCGAATAAATATATCACAATGAGACTTGGAGGAGAATGCAGAGGAAGAGTAAGGGTTGGATTTTAAATGAGAGAACACATTAACAAATCAGTTTGGAGTTAGAGGTGAAGCGTAGTGGTTGCGCATGTGAGTCGAAGTGTGTCACGTAGAGGAGCCTTGGCGCGTGTAGGACATAAAACCATGGTACGAGGAGATACCCGGTGTGTGACGTTGAACACATTCTTAACATTTTCAGTCAAACTTATATTTGAAGAAACAAAGCAACAAAAAAGAATTGGCGCTAGTTTTGAAACCGAAACTTCTGGCAACACAGTGATTACAGTTACTAACTGGCTGGCATAGAGAGTGCAGCGTTTGTAGTTCCTTCCTTCAGAGTGTGTTTGTCACTTGGTTACATTTTTTTTGCTTTCCATCATGTTGAAAAAAATTAAAAGGTCGCTGAAAGAAATTTTTCACAGTGAGTGGAAATTGCAATACTATGTTGTTTCTGAAAAGGACAAAATTAGTTGTTTGCTCTGTGATTCTATGATTTCAACGGTAAAAAAATACAATGCACTTATCAGTACTCTACTCATAAGGCCAATAAACACGTTAAGCTAGAAGGTGAATCCTGAAAGATTGCTTTACAAAAATTGAAAGAAGGGAAGTAAAAGCAGAGGCAGTAATTCCAATCAGTGCAGAGTATCGGAAAAGCAACTACAGAACCTACTTATAAAGTGGCGTATATACTTAGGAAAAAAGGTAAGCCATTTAGTGATGCGAAAATGATAAGATTACATCGTAGAGGTTGTGGGATGCTTAAATCCTGATAAGGTTAACAAATACAAACAACTGCCTCTTTCAAGAAGAGCTAATGCTGATCGGCCGCATGAATTAGCACTCAATGTAGTACAGGGGTCGGCAAAATTTTATGGCCAATAGGTCATTTCAGGGGTGGGCGGGAGCACACTAGGTCGGACTCTGAGTCCTCCCCTTATGGCTCTGCCCACCACCAGGGAATGCCCCTGAAGTGAAATCCCTGTCCTCCGTACGCATTTCGGAGGAGAGGGATTTCCCTTCAGTGAGCTTTCCCTATTTACTGCACCGGCGGAAGTATCAACGCCAGCCGCAGTAAATAGGGGAGCAACAGCAAGGAGCCAGCTCCGGTAGTTCCTAACACCCCCTGGCAGATCCGGCCGGCAATCCGCGGGTTGCCGGCTGGCATTAGGCCGAATCGGCCAGGGGGCGTTAAGCCGGAACGAACTACCAGCTAGGCCGTATCTGGGTTAAAGGCCGGATTTTGACGATCCCTGATGTAGTAAATCAACTGAAAGAAATAATCCAAAAAGAAAATGTGTACTATTGAATAGCTCTGACTCAGCGCAGGTATTGTATTTTGTTTCCGCCATAACTAAGGATTTTTGTGTTTACAAAGAGTTGCTTACTCTGAGCACTCAAAAGAGAAGAATGCGAAGAATCAATGTATTTAATGATTTTATGGACAAATGTTGTGAATTCAGACTGAATCTGGCTAATTTAGTAAGTGTATGCACAGATGGTGCACCTTCTATGACAGGGAAGAACAAAGACTTTATCGCACAACTTAGGATAAAGGCTTCAAGCCAAAATTATCTCTTTTCATTGCATTTTGCATCAACAAAGTCTCTGTGTCAAATCCACTGTTTTAAATGACACTTTGCAGAAAGTTGTAGGAATTGTGAAATATATTCAAGCAAATGCAACGAGACATTGACAATTTCGTGAGATGCTAATGATGGATAATGAGGTAACTAGTGTTGATTTGCCCTACCATTCGAAAGTGCGCTGGTTATCACATAGACAGGTTTTAGTTAAAGTTTTGTATTTACGTGAACAAATAATCCAATTTTTCGAGTAAAGGAATGAACACTGAATTATCATGCAAGGAGTTTCATAGCAATGTTGCTTGCTTTTCTCCGTGATATAATGGCAAAGCAAAATAACTTGAACGTTTCGTTGCAAGGGAACACCAAGTCTATATATGATATGTGGCAAGAAATAAAAATATTCAGAAAAAATTTAACATTTCTTAAATCACTTCTTGGCCAAAATTAGCTTCCTGAAGAGCACTTCTCACCTAGTAAAAATTAGTAATGAAGAAAAATATTCTTTTGAACATTTCAAACAATATAAATTGGTTATAGACTTGCTAATCAAGTAATACAATGAAAGGTTCAGAGATTTTGAGAAGCATGACATGACCCTCAAATTGGCTTTTCAACCCCACTTAGTTAATGTATCTGAGGCCCCAGAAAAGCTGCAGATGGAGGTAATTGAGCTGTCGGAAGACGATTCTGAAGTCGCTGTTTGACAGCAAAAACGATCCCATTTAAATATGGAAAAATGCCGCTGAATATCCTCACCTCAGGGAACACGCACAACTCTTTCTCTCCTGTATCTCAAGAACATATGGCTGTGAATCTACATTTTCCTAACTAACCCAGAGTGTGACTTGGGGTAGAAAAAAGAAGCTGGAAGCGGTAACCCCGAGTAACACTCAGGGTAGGTAAAACTTTCCTGATCCGCTGGCATCCTCCTTCGCTATCCTCGTCTTCTTTCTTCCTCCGGCCGGCGTCCTCTGCACCCAATGAGTCATTGGGGAGTTCCCGGTGATGTCGGTGCGTGCGGACATTCCGTTGGGGGGCGGGAAATTCAAATCTATTGGTATTGCATTTAATACAAAATAAATGTATTGAATGCAATACAGTGGATTTATATGTGTAAAAGCAGTACATTATTTTTCATAAAAATGTATTTCACAGTATATTATATTAGTATGAGTATAATATTTATTTATTTTTAAATTAAAAAAAATATTTTTTTTAATTTATTATTTTGACATGATTTTGTGTTTCAAACTTTATTATACTCATACTATTATATTATACTGTAAAATAATTTTTTTAATGAAAAACAATTACCCTTTAAGACATATTAAACTGGACAGAAATGAACCGCCCAGGAGGTTAAGACCTTAAGATCGTTAAGAGGCTAAGCTTAAGATCACAAATTACAGATGAACACCTAGAAGACCAGTTAAGACTACGTACATCCAAGTTGCAGCCTGATATATCATTGCTTTCTCGCAAAAAAATAATCTCAGAATGAGTCACTGAAAGGTAAGCAGCTAGCTTATTTGTTTAAAATAAGATATATATATATATATATATTTGTATTGAAACATTGTTAGTATGCACTCTGCTGTATGGCAATGGTGTAAGATACTTGAAAGGGTTGATTTTGTATAAAAGCTAAATTAGTACATTTTTTGCATTTTGCAGAAAAAAATTTTTGTTTTTTTGTTTTTTTTTAAATGTGGCTATCTTGGAAGGACGTTAGCTCTCATGTGGCCTTTAAATGAGAAAAGGTTCTCTACCCCTGGCTTAGGCGATTGAGAATGAATGGGAGCACAAAGCCTCCCGGGATAACTACGTCACGCATTGCGGGAGGCTCTTGGGTGCTTCTTCTGCAAATGCTTGAGCATCTTGGGCATGCACAAAAGGGGCCTTTTCGTGAAAAAAAAATATTTGACAATCTCACACATGAGCAGTGAGATTGACATGTTTTTTTTTTATACAATGTCATCTGATCGTGCGCCTGGGATGGGTTACGTAGGAAGAACCAAGAAGAAAAGGAGAAGATGGCGCCACCCAGTGCGCCAGCTTGGTAGATGGATGCCCGGATGACGCGGGACCTGATGGAAGACACCTCCAGATGGATCGGACTGCCCTGCGGGATCGAAGGTAAGTGTAACTTTTTTTGTTTTAGGCAGTTTTCAGTTTAGTTCCTTTTTAAGGCGGTTCATAGACCTAGTGTTCCATAACTAGTGCTCCTCCAAAGAAATTAAGGGTGGGTCTGTATGCTGCCATGGAGCTATCAGAAAAGGAAAATTATACATACTCACAAAGAAACAGTGGATAGAACTTTAACTAAAAAAAAAACAGTAGGTAAGGCTGCCAGTTCAAAGCAGTAACAAAACAATGTCTGAACAGAAAACCAGGTTGCTGCCTTACAGTAGCTGTCCAATGACACTTAAAACCAATGGAGCGCATGATTTGTATTAGAAGAGGGTGATCAACAGTGTCAAAGGGATTGGAAAAATCAAGGAGAAGGAGGAGGGAAAAGTTGCCTTGAGACTTAGCTCTGATGAGGTCATAGGCCACTTTAATAAGGGCCGTTTCTGTGGAATAGGCAACTCGAAAGCCAGACTGGAGAGGGTTAAGGAGAGAGTTTGTGCTCAGGTAATTGGTGAGTCTTGTGTAGACAAGGCGCTCAAGAAGTTTGGAAACATATGGCAGAAAGGAGATAGGATGGTAGCCAGAAGGTAGAGAGGAGTCTAACGAGGGTTACTTCAGGATAGGGAGAATAATGGCATGTTTGAAAGCAGAGGGGTAGATACCAGTCGTGCGGGAAGGGCAGAGGCCAGGGTGGAGGAATGGGCACAGAGTAGATCAGAGGGAATTGGGTCAAGCGAACAGGTAGTAGATGGAGGTGATGAGAGAAGAGAGGAGACTTTATCCAGAGTAACAGGGCTGAGGAAGGCCAGTGATGAGATTTACAGGTGGAAGGGGTGGATATGGTTAGAGTGGCCCGGTGAGCAGAGACATCATGTATGATGTTTTTAAATATATTTATCTAAAGTAGGTGGCAATGTCTTGGGCAGAGAAGGTAGTTGTGGGGGAAGCGGGTGTGAGTTTTAGGAGGGAGTCAATTGTTGACAAGAGGCTGCGTGGGTTGGAAGCTTGAGAGGAAATGACAGTTGATAAATAATTTTGCTTGGTGACAGTGAGTTCAGTGTTAAAGTGTTATAGTCTGGCTTTGTAGTTCATGAAGTCAGTGCTTAGGCCAGATTTCCTCCACTTGCACTCAGCTGCATGAACAGTCTTTTGTAGATGCTTGGTGTGATTGTTGTGCCAGGGTCAGAGATTAGCAGGACGCGGGTAGAGGAAGGTGACATAGGCCCATTTTGGCGTTTGCACTAAAACCTTTATGGCAGGATCACCAGGAAAGAGACACTGTTGTAGTGTATACACCAGAAGAGAGAAGAATGAAAAATTCCTGCCTACAGTAAACCGATTACTTCAGCTTCTTGGAAAAACATTTTAATACTGTAAATTGTGGTAGAAATAATGCAGATTTCATGCAGTGACTGCACAATTACTGAAGAGTCACTTTTAAGGGCTGTTATTTCATTACTTCCTGCATGTACACACCTTTTCAAATTGTGCACAGACACTTTAAGGGCTGTTATTCCTTTCACTATTGTAGGCAGACACCTTGTGCACAAATGGTTTATTGTTCCTTTAAAGGCTGTTAACCCTTTGAAATTGTGGTTATACATATTTCACACAAATGGATCAGTCGCTATAGAAGCTATTAATCTTTAAACTCTTCAGGTACATTCACCTACCAGTATCTCCCATTTAGTGAAATTTACTTTTTTGCATTTTGTACCGTTTTTCTGTACATCATTTTAAATCCCTTGTTATTGACAGTCACTGAGAATAAAAGTACATTTTAATAAATATCTATAATGGCTAACAAACTCTGCTTAAGCTGTCAGTACTTATTGAACATGCTGCATGGCTATGCTTATCCCTGATCTTAGAACGTATTAACTAATACTTCTACAGCACAAAGATGACAATCTCAGTGTTGCAATGTACTCACTCCAGAGCCGCCATTATCACGTTGCATTGGGAAACTTGAATACAACAGCCCAAATGAAACCAAGCTGAACAAAGGATTTAAACTCACAATCTCATTTGCCCAAGTGGCACCTTTTATACACAGAATCAAGAGACTGGTTCTGTAATGGCGATTCCCAAAATTTGGTTTTTAAGATTTAGCATAGAGAAACTGTGTAGCTGCCAGCATTACACACATAATGATGGCTCTATTACACAGAGCATAAGCATATCTACTTCGGTTTATCATTCAAATCTTACACTAGTTGTAATATTTGCAGCAAACACAACACTTGAAAGACAGTGCACTCCTGTCTGCAATATTAGACACACCTGAACACATGCTGTTGTATGGCTGCACTCCTGCAGGAGCAGGATTGGAAAATATAGACTATCATGGGTGATCCAGCATCCCTGGAATGGTTCTAGTCCAGAAATATAAATGTTTCCCCCATGATAGACTATCTTCAGCATTCTTGGAGAGCATTCGTAAATCAAGCCCAGTGTGCACATGGCCCCACTGACAAGATTACTTACAAGATTGCTGACATGGAGCAGTCAAAAAATAAAAAAGGTTTTTAAAAAATCGTGGCCTGTAATAAGCTTTTTGGTACATGTAATATATGTTTTGTTATATTTAGATTCTAAGTATAATCATATGTTCCGGGAAAGATTATGTAAACGTATATAGATTATGTTGATACTAGATCTAGTTGTTACTGGTGGTACAAGGTCTTTGAGGTATGCCTATCCCAAAATATGTAAAGCATAACTAAACACTAAAAATGCAGATGGGACACATACATGTCCACTTATCATCTTTGCAAAATATTAACCCTACTTGTCAGGTTGCAATTTTTAAAATACACTAACCTGTCCCCATTCCATCGCAGGCACCACCATCTTCTTCCTTCTTCTTTTCCTGGTTTAAATTTTAAGCCATCTTGATTGACCAGGCTTGGCTGGTGTTTCGGCACTGTATGTTGAGCTTTTCATGTGCAGCTCACAAATTTTTAGAAGACAGTGATCAGGCAGGTAAGTATGTTTTACTACAGAAGGGACACTACCTGTCCTATTCACCTCAATAAAATTCACCAGCGCTCCAAATGTTGATTTTGAATTTTTCTCTAATCTCCAGGATTTCTAGCTGGTTTATATGGCATAAGTACTGGGGTTAAGTCTGTGAATGCTAAGGACTTAAACCATCTATGCTCCATGCTTAACTACTTCACAAGGTAGTATGAATACGTATTTGGGGGATCAATCATCTTCCCCAAACCATCATGGCTCTCCCTCACCTGAATAAATGGCTTGTCCCTCACACAGACCTGAAATCACAGGACGCGGAAGGAAAAGCGATTTGATGTTGATTTTTTCTCTAATCTCCAAGATTTCCAGCCGATTTACCTGGCATAAGTACTGGGGTGAACAACTTTTGGTACCACCATGTTTAGTTGAACATTAAAGGTCTTTGGACTCCTCAATGCAGGTACTAGATATTTGGGCACATTTACACCCTCTGATTCATATTATTCACACAGACATAAATCTCTCCCCAGATTGAATATAGGTTTTTTGTTTCCCAATTGTTAATTCCCAGGCCAATGCCACTTCCAAGAAACAGGAGGTATTAGCCAGAGGTTGGAACTCGAGTCCCACGACTTGGACTCGAGTCTGACTTAGGTCACTTAATGAGGGACTTGCAACTCGACTCAGGGTTTTCCCCAGCGACTTGCAACTCAACTCGTGACTTGCTTTCTCTGCTGACAGCTTAAGGAGGAAGGCAGGAAGGCAGTGAGGCTTTTGTTAAACAGAATCCACCCCCTTCCAGGTTTCTCCCCAGACCCTTTTAGATGGGCGCACCACCCGGCACTTTTCAGCACCCACCCGGCTGTTTTTGGGTGAATACTAAAGAGTTTGGTCACAATACAGGGGCTGCCACCCACCTACAATTTCTTCCCACCCAGCTTAAAAAAATTTCTGGGTTGAGCACTGCCTTCAGCTGTCAGAGGAGAAAACTTAGAATGCAAGAAAGGTGGGAAGGAAGGTAGTGAGTCTTCTGTAACATAACACCGCCTTCTTCCCTGCCTTTCTTGCATTCTAAGTTTTCTCTTCTGACAGCTAAAGGGGGTAGGGGAGGAACGCTGTGTGACAGAAACCTCACTGCCTTCCTTTCCTCTTCAGCTATCAGAGGAGAAATCGGTGGACTTAGAATGCAATCCTGTGCTCAAGAACAGGATCAGAGCTCTGTTTCTATATGGGGATAAATGAAGTGACTTGACTTGGGATTCAACTTTGAAGAATTCTTGGTGACTTAAAACCTGACTTGGGATTTGGTGTCAATGACTTGGGACTTGACTTGGACTTGAAGGGTGACGACTTAGTCCAACCTCTGGTATTAGTTAGATATATGGAGGTGAGTAGAAAGTCAGAGAAACCTATATGATTTATTAGGCAACTATCGGAGGACAGCAGGGAAAAGTAGTTGTCAGCAAAACAGTTATGCGACCAATGGTCGGTCATGTACAACCAGCATATTAGAGGATGGAGGGAGGCAATTTTTTTTTAAATACAGTAACAAATCTAGGAAACATTTAGCTAATCTGGCAAGGGGGAGGAGAATGGTACATCATATCACACATCTGAAAGATGCTCAGGGTAACACACATTCCTCCCCAAAAGTGTCAGAGGACTGCAGTGAAAGACCAGAAAATTCTTCCTCGGTTCACGGATGAGGAACATTTTTGGGCAAATAAACTGATGCCAACAGAGAAAGTGCTCCACGTACATACTTTCCTCACTTCCATGAGCTAAGGCCCCAGAGACGAGGGATTCATTTCTGACTTACAAAATCCTGGACCAGGAATTGGTCACCCCACTGATGTCCCTATTTAATCATATACTGAACAGGCAGGAATAACCACTGACAGGGATGGAAGCATACATTCAGCTACTGACAAAAAATGGGAAGGATCCTTTTGATTCCAGATGCTTATCAACTTATTTTGATATATTGAATCAGATAACTGTCATACAAGAAAATGGCCAATAGGCTGGCACCACTGTTGCCCAAATTGATTTCCCTGGCTCAGTCATCTTTTGTAATGAGTAGAGCAGAGACAGCTAATGTGCGAAAGATTGTAATGGTTTTATACTATGCACCCATTATGCTCCATAATTTTTGGGTGTGCCCTTTACTGCGCTCTTTTTGGGAGCAAGTGAGATCCCTAATGCCGAGGGTCACCACCCACAATATACCATGGGACTCAGGTTTCTTCCTGCTACACCACAATGTAATTCTGGAAAAGGTATATAAGTGGTCCATTCTGCGACATCTTATCGTGGCTGCTAATTGGTGTATTCCAGTGTTCTGGAAGTCAAAGGTCACCCCAACAGTGGGTCTATGGCTCCACAGGTGGAATGGCATTATGGTGATGGAAGACCTAACGGCAAGCATACAGGACACCCAAGATAAATTCAATGCTATATGGGGTAGTTGGACCTACTACAGGGAAACACCGGAGTTTAGGTGCCACCTGGATCTGACCCTTTCCGCTTAAGGATTATTGTTAATATATAGCTCTGTTTTGATATGTGTCTCCACATAGGCAGAGAACCTTTTTGACTAATGTCCTCAACGATGCTATGCTGTATTATTGATCTGATATTGCATGTTTTTTTTTTCTTGTCTCTGCTCTTTTCTTTTAGACACGGACTTTTTTTAAGCAATGTAAGATGCGCAATGTACTGTTTTTCTATGCCCTGAACATTCCCCCTTTTTTATTTTATGTTATTCTAATGGTATTTTGTTTTGTTTGAAAAAATTTGAAAATTAAAGAATGTTATAAAAAAAACAACATGCACCTGTATAGAGGGCGCCCGACAAAATCATGATCTTATCCAATCCACGCCAGCAACTACACCCTCTCTTACAACATTTTATTAGATTTTGAGCCTCTCTTACAACATTTAATTAGGTTTTAAACCTCTCTTACAACATTTCAGTAGGTTTGAAGCACTGGCAGACTTGCGTATCAACATAGATAAGAGTGAGCTGATGTTCCTGGGACATAGCCTGTCTAGGGAGGACAGCCTATGAGCAAGAGACTGCAGTTTCCGGGTCATAACAAATTTCATATTCTACCTACTAGAGATGCTACGCAGATTTACACCTCAAACTATAGCCCTTATTTATTAAAGTTTTAGCTGAGCTAGAGAAATGGAAGGATCTGCCTGCTGGGCGGATGTGACTTTAATAGGATGATTAGCTTCGCCAGGCTGCTGTACCCAATGCAGATTCTGCCACTGTTAATCAGAAAATGGAAAGAGGCTTTTCACGGTTCCTGTAGAAGGGGGGCAAACCTTGCATCAGTCCAACTCCAACTACCCAAACTGGGGGCAAACCCAATATACACAAATACAACCTGTAGAGCTTGTTTCGTTACGCAAGGGACTGGGTGTTGGGAACTAGTTTTTACACATCAAGGGCATTAAAAGCACAAGTGGTGTTTTTAGGGTTGTTACATGGCCCCTTCTAAGCTTTGCCACTCCTACTTAAACTAAACATTGTCCTGAGGGACATATCTATTGCCTAGAGGGCAAAAACAAGTTGCTGGGGTCTCCAGGTCCAGTGTCATTCAGAATGCCAATATGTTCATCCCCAGCCTTCCCCCAGGGGGCCGACTTAGGTAATTTCCATATGTGGGAGTCCAGAGGAATAATTAATTTGGCTGATGTACTGGACTCAAAATGCCTAACTTTTGAAGTTTAAAGAGATAAGAGTTAAGTGTGGCATACTGGCTTTACACTTTCTGCAGTATCTCCATCTGATCCTTTTTTTGGGCCTTGTTGGCACCTACAACAACCTTCCACTCACAAACAGGTATCAACCGTCACTTGCAAGTTGATGTTAGATGCAAATCTCTATCACTATCCAATATTAGGGAACTAACTATACTCGATCCCTCTCTACCCAATAAACTGCTCTGGAAATGGGCCTCCCTGATAGATTGCCCACCAGAGGACACTAAGCTAATGTTATAGATGGGCTGGCATAGGTCTTTGAAAATGGTGACCAGTGAGAGCTGGAAGTTTAAAGTGATTCATAGAGCATACAGAGCCTTTGACTATAATATGAATATAGATAAGCCTATTGCAATCTGAAATAAGGACCAGAAAACTAAATAATTCTTTGCTATGTGGAAAAAGTTCCTACTGACAGAACTGAAAGGCACAATTGGTAGAGGGGATGCAACTGCTCGAACACATAGTGTGGTATGAAACAGAAAAGTTGGGAACGCTAGGAGAATTGGATATCGTATAACTAAGGCCTAATATTAATTGGGTTGGGATTTTGGACCACAACACTCTGGAGGATAATTGGGGGTCTTCCTTTGTAACAGGATAATAGACTGGTAAGTCAAAAGGAATCTAAGTGGTGGGTCTCCATTGCCTAGCATTCCCAACTTTTCTGTTTTATACCACATTATGTGTTCGAGAAGTTGCATCACCTCTACCAATTGGGCCTTTCAGTTCTGTCAGTAGGAACTTTGTCCACATAGCAAAGATATATTTGGGGGACTAGTTATCCAATACTGTAATATAGCTTTCTTAATGGACAACAAACACAATCTCCCAGCGAATTCTTTAAAGTGTCATGCTGTTTCAGTGGTTTCAATTCAACTCTCCCCCTAAACAAATATATGGATTAAGACACTGGATTTCATTATTGGTTTCAATTTCTGCAACTAGCATTTTAGGACACGGTCAGCAATGATTGCTTTATATTACATCGTTTTTTCTTACATCTTACGTTTATGTCATGCAGGCACACACATATAAACCATCATAAGTATGATTACATATGCCTTGATATCACCTTCATGTAATGCCTACTTAAAACCGAACTATAGCTAAAATGAAAATTTTGCAGATGGGACAGTTAACCTCCCAACCGTTAAGCCCGTACTTTTTCGTATTAAAAAAAGTTGCAATTATCGATAACCCCATACTTTTCTCACTCCCCACTTACCTGGTCCCGCTGTGCTCATCCAGCGTCATGTCTGTGTTCCAGCGTCGTCCTCCAGCGTCGATCTCCCTCTCCAGCGTCGGGTGCCGTCTCCTGGTCCCGCTGATCGTCCCGCGTCGTTCTCCTTCCAGCGCCGGGTGCTCTCTGAAACAAGAAGCCGGCCGGTGGAGGAAAAAAAAGCCGGCCGGCGGAGGAAAAAAAAGCCAGCCGGCTTCTTGTGCGTGCGTGTGTGCGCGATGACATCGGCACGTGTGCGGGAAATTCAAATTGAAACTCATTCATTCATTTTGTATTGGATTGGATACAGGAGTTTGTATTCAATCCAATACAAAATAAATGAGTTTCAATTAAAAATAAATACAAAGTATGTATTTTGTATTGGATTGGATACAGGAATTTAATTTAAAAAAAAAAATTTCATGAAAACCTGTAACGCTTTTGGTACAGAAATCTAGACATCAGTGTAACGCCCAGGTGGTTAATGTCCATCCTGCAATAAAATCACTGTACCTGCTAGACTGCAATTTTATAAAAACACTCACCTGTCCCATTCCATAACAGGTGCTGCAATCTTTTTCTTTTCCATGTGTCCTGAGGCGAAGATCACATAACATGTGCCTGTTTTATCTCAAAAGTCCCAGGGGATGCCATAATAACCAGCACATCCCAGTTGAATGCGCAGCTCAGCTTTTTTCTTTTGTTTTTTAAATAATACAAAAAAGACAGGTAAATATGTTTATTTGCAGGCCATTTTACCTGTCCCTTTCTGCAATAAAGACCTGACAGATTGCTGATTTTCAAAGTGGAATGGCAGTTTTGCTTTGGATCTAGCACTGGAATATTATCCCATTGCTAGAATTAAAGTGGAACTATATTTTTGTTGCAGGATAAATAGTACTGTATGAGGTGGTACGATTTAATCTGCGCTGTTAGACTTATCTCTTTAACATGCCCCTATAATAGTCCTATATAAGTCCTTAGTAATATAATATTCTATATATAGTTAGGGTAATATTACTTTCACAATGTATGCTATCTTTCATTCCACTCAGCTAAATAAGTCAAATACTTTGGTTCATATACTATATACTGTATATAGAGATTCACTGTATACATTTACCAGAAACAATATTAAAACATGAAACCACTGAACTAATATTACCTGTAAACCTGAAGACTTGCAGTGATCTCTGATTTAGCCACACCTTCATTACACAATGTTTCACTTCCTCATAAAGAAGTCTGGATTTCCCCAAATTTTCCAACAGACAAATTCCTCATTTTGCCACTGGCTCAGATTCTTGTATAAATCATCAGGAACCTACAATCCAAACAGTACAGTGACCATTAAGCAAAAGGATATACACTATTTATTATTGGGACATGGCTCTCAGTACTTGTTGTCACCACATCTTATGGCCAAATTATAAAAAATAAAGGCATTCTGGAAAAATACTGTGATATAGTTTCATTAGTATGATAAAATAGTTTTTTTGAGCGGCAATAGTATACACTATCTATCTTCCTTCCCTCATGTCATGTAGAGACTTTTTTAGGTTTAATGAAACATTACAATGTTTTTATGATAAAATAGTGCTACAATATACCCTTGTCTTGAGTTCCTCTTTTTTTTAAACTGACTTTTTATTGAATTTATGTAAATATAAACAAAGAACACAGCAATACAGGTATAGGATCAATATGCATAGTACAAATAAACATTGGAGGGGGGGCAAGATACACAACAATCAAAGTATATGTCCTTGTCCAAGGTAGCGATGCTACGGTAATACGGTACGATAATAATAAGTCCAAAATAGAATACCATCTGGTATTGCTGGAAACAAATCATAGGAAAAAGAAAGAAGAAAAAAAATAATAAAAATAAAAAAATGTAAGTAAAAATAAGAAATAAAAGTAAAAAAAAAAACACACAATAACAACAACAAACAACAAAACAAGAACATGTAGGAAGTCATAATATTAACATCCAGGAACAATAAGGGGGAGGGGGGGCGGGGGGGCATTATTAGTATGGTATTTCAGAGCAAAGTGAGCACAACTAATCCCTAGACTTGCAATTGTGAGTAGAAGGCATCCCATGGATCCCAGATCAATTCAAATCTATTTACTTTGTTTTGTATAAGGGCCGTAAGATATTCCATTAGGGGAACATCCTGGATACGGGTATATAAATCCTTTAAAGAGGGAGGCAAGCTGGACTTCCATTCGTTCAGAATCAGGGTGCGAGCTGCCACCAGTATATGTGCAATCAGTTTACTAGTAAGTTTGGGAGGCCTGTTAAGGGTAGCCCCAATAGATGGGTAAGCGGATCCAGTGACAGCTGTTGTTGAGTTACATCTTGAAGCAGCTTATGGACCCAGTCCCAATAACTCTGAATAATGGGACAGTACCAGAACACATGTTCCAGAGTTCCCCGCTGTGTCCCACATCACTAACAAATAGGGTCCATGGAGGGAAACAACCTGTGCAATACATCTGGTGTGTGATACCATCAAAATATTATTTTGTACAGATTTTCCTTATATATTGTACAGATTGAGCTCTTTTGTGCTGCTTCCCAGATATCTGACCACTCCTCACTGTCCAAAGTGCGGCCTAGAAGAGATTCCCAGGTGCTCATATATGCAAATTTTCCAGAAATCCCTCGTATACTTGTATAAAGGAGGCGGTAAATTAAAGAAACCAGACCTTTAGTATATGGGCCATACATGCATATCCTCTGAAAAAAAAGTAATTTCTGTAAACCTAGATGCCTGGCTGAGGGAGAAGGCATAGCCCCTGATTCATCATTGAAATCCGCGATCGCTGGAAGCGCGAACGTACGCGCGGCCAGCGATCGCGGATCACCGCGGGCCGGGCTCGAGTATGCGCGTACACTTGTTGAATAGCGCGATCGCGCACGATTCCGGATCGCTAATACGAATGCGCGACCGATAATCCGATTTTGCTTGATGAATCAGGGGCATAATGTCTAATCTGCAGATACGCGAAAAAGGCAGTTTGGGGAAGGTCAAACTAGGTTTGGAGTTCCGAAAAGGATAGCAACCTCTTCTCCACGGGGTGTAAGATATCCCGAAGATGGAACAGTCCCCTCTACCTCCAGGGTTGCCACATCCTTCTGGTAAGACTATCAGGCAGTAGGGGGTTGTGAATAATAGGCGTCAGAACCGATGCTGTGGAGGATAGACTATATTTAGTTTTTTAGGTCCGCCATAGTATTCTAGTAAACAGCATTGGTGAAAGCAAATCCTTACCTGCCAATAGGAGGGAGGAGCTCCAAAGCATCACATTAGGGTGGATCGGGGTGATCCAGGATTCCTCCAATTCCCTACAAATAGTGGCGGAAGGTAATGAGGTCCAGAAAGGCAAATAGCGTAAATGGGCCGCCACATAATATTTAAGCAGGTCTGGGGCTCCCAAACCTCTAAGCTCCCGTGGTGTACAGACTACTGACTTAGAGAGTCTATGTCTCTTATTGGCCCAAATAAAGTTCAAGAAACCCGCTTGTAGCTTCTTCAGGGTCTGGACAGGAACCCGCACTGGGAGGGTTTCAAATAAATATAAAAGTTTAGGTAGGAGTATAATTTTTACTGAAGCTATACGTCCCAGAAGCGATAACTGGTGTATTTTCCATTTGTTTAAGTAGTTATGTAGCTTTAAGAACAATGGGGGAAAGATACACGAATACAGCTGGCCGTATGTAGCCATTATCTGAGTGCCTAAATAACCAATGGAATGTTCCCGCCACATAAAGGAGTACCTGTCTTGTAACGCTGAAAGTTGTAGATGTGGCATGTGTAAAGGTAAGGCCTCTGTTTTAGAGGAGTTCAGCTTGTAACCGGAAATTTCACCGAACGAGTGTAGTTCAGACCACAGATTCGGTAGAGTAATAAGTAGGTTGTGTCAGTGTAAAGCTGCGTACACACGTGCAATATCTTTCACGATCCTTTCCAACGACAAAGGACTACACGATGCATTAACAGTGCTGTACATACAGCACCGTTCTGCTCTATGGAGAGGGGAGGGGGAGAACAACGGAGCTGCACCCTGCTGCGCGCTCTCCCCCTTCGCTTGCATTAGGATCGCTCGTCGTTCATCGTTCGTGGATCCGCCAGGACGGATCCACGGACGATGAACGACGCCGACTGTACACACGCCAGATTCTCGCCCCATATCTGGCTGATGCCGATTATCGGGCGAGAAAAATCTGACGTGTGTACACAGCTTAAGAAGCACATCATCTGCATATAGCGAAATCTTGTAGGAGGATCCCTTTACCCGAACACCTTGGATATCTGGATTGGACCTCATTTTTGCTGCCAAGGGTTAGATGCATAAGGCAAACAAAAGGGGGACAGTGGGCACCCCTGACGTCTACCATTTTTAATAGAAAATTGTCTGGAAGAGGCATGGGGCAATTTAACATATGCTGTAGGGCTTCTATGAAGGGACCAAATTGCCTGGAAAAAGGGTCCGGAGAAGCCCAGCTTGGCAAGTGTGGAAAACAAACAACCAACTAAGGTGATCAAACGCCTTTTCAGCGTTTAGGCTAAGAATCAGGGATGAGGTTTCACATTTGTTAAGGATATCTATAACATCAATCACCCTTCGGGTGTTATCACTTGCATGACGTAAAGGGATAAAACCAGATTGGTCCCCGTGTACTAAAAATGGATGGAGCCATGAGAGTCTGTTGGCCAGCAATTTGGTGTAAATTTTAAGATCCGAGTTAAGTAGTGCTATGGGTCTATAGTTAGCACAGTCTAACTTTGGATCTTTACCCGATTTGGGTATAATCATTGACTGGGCTTGGCGCAGGACCCCCCCAAGAAGTCACAGGGCAAAGAAATAAAATACCGGAGAAATGACATTATGTGCATCATTAACAATAATGCAACCTAGTCTTAGCGCTATCTAATTAACATTGGGATAGGACATCCATATTATGTCAGGTACCTTTTTATACGAAAGTAATAGAGGGTGTGAATTAGCATTATTCCTGAGACATCTAATGTAAGTGCACGGAGCCTCACCCCTTAGGAAGGTCCAACATATATAATGGTAAACATAAGCATCACAGCAATGACAGTAGCGGTAAAAACCCAGCGATTAACATCATGTGCACCATAAGCAAGAATACAACCTAGTCTGAGCGCTATCAAATACAAATTGGGATAATACAACTATAACCTGTCAGGTACCTTGCTATATAGAGTAAGTGCAGGATGTGAATTAGCATCAATTCCTGAGACAACTAGGTTAAGTGCACAGAACCTCACTAATTAGTGAGGTCCAACACATATAATGGCAAACAGAAATGAAACCAGAGTGTGGGAGCAGGGACCCGTGGAGTTGTGAGAGCAAGCGGCTGCAGCATAATCCTGCCGCCGTGTGTCCACGCTCTCTGTGCTCCACGTGTGCTATGGGGAATCCGGAGCCGGCGCCATCTTAAGGTCCTGGGGAGTGTCACAAGCAAAAGCCCTGATCAAGGGCTGTGAGGAGGAAGATCGCTGCACAGGGGTATGGGGGAGCTTCACCCCCCTACCCTGCTTAGATGTGCCCATAGTGCTGAGTGTTCAGTGCCCTGTTTGGTGATTGTAGCTGCCGGTGCCGTCAGAGCAGAGAGATCATGCAGCCATCTCCTGAGACCGCCAGGCCACGCCCCCTTAAATTCCTCTTGAAAAAAATTATTTAGTATAGTATAGCTGCATGGTTGCAGACATGTCATTTTGATGGTTGTGTGCTTCGTGAACCTCTTCTGCTGTTTCTAAAGGTATTCTCCAACTGTTAACCACATCAACAGTCATCATGACACCTAATACATAATGAAGCATAACCTTATTATTATACCAATTGTCCATATCCAGAGAAAAACACACATAACACAGAGACACACTACAGTAAGAGGAAAAAGTGCAGCTGCAGGAAAAATATGGCAGTATTGTAGACTATCCCTTTGCCTTCTTCCAATCCATTTTGGGCAAAGCTTCCAGAGTACAGGTCCTCTTTAAAGCTTAGTAACTGTACCTCTGGAAAAGCAGTTTGAATATGCGTGCAATTTTATGTTAATCATGCATGTAAATGCATAATTTTTTTACTTTTTGTAACTTTGGGCCTTTTAGGAGGGAAAACATAGTGCTAGGTGCTGGAATACTGTCTGCATTTCAACATAAGCCAATGAATCCCATATAATACTGTCTGGCTCAGTGATTTCCACCCTACAATAAAAGTAAAGTTTCAACTGGATTATTAAAAAAAAAAATGCTCTAGTTAGGGAGAACGTGACAAGGTAAATTATAATGTTGGCCGTTCAATTTTACTGCCATACTGCACTGACAACAAATGGGGGGGGCCTTTTTGACTTGTGGTCAAAAACTGCATGATTAGCCACTCCCAGGTACCTAGACCTGCTGCTATGAATTCAGGACCAGCAAACCGCACCACAGGTCAACACATTTGACACAAATACTGGTGTTTTTTATTTCATCAACTGACATGATGACAGTGATGAATTAATTATTGCAGTGACATAAATTCTGGGATTTGTAGTCTGTTCCCTGGCATCAAGTCTTGTAGTTACTATTGCATATATTTACATCCATGTAATTACTGTAGTCAATTACTCCAGTGACCTCACTGATGTCTCCATAAGTATTCTTGTGTTAACTGTTGCAGATAGGGCCATGCAATAATATAACAGCCATCATTACCAGCAAAGAGACTGTGGTGAACCTGATTTTCTTAAGATGTTCTAGTTCTGGAGCACCACTTTGCTTTTCCCTGCTCAAAGGTAAAAAGGCATCCTCAAAAACTGAAACTGGATCCGTATTGGTGCTATAATGATAATAAACCCAAGTCCCTCTACAACAATATTAATATAAAATACAGCTACTAAAATTATAAATACACACCCTACAGCCCAATTATTTATATAATATTAAAATCTACCCCTACCACTATAATAATATACATTCATTGTGGGATAACCTGTAAAAAAAACCAAAAGTTATTTACACAAATCACATTCAATAAATTACTTTAACATTAATTTTTTTTTTTTAACACTTTTTTTTTTTTACACACGAATTTGAGCCGTCGAATCCTGTGTTTTTCGGGTCAGGTCTATCCGAATTCGAACAGCCATATTCCGGTCGAATATAAGGACAACCTGAATTCGAACACCAACATTACTCATTGCTATTGAATTGGCTCAGTTCACAAAGATAACACACCCGAACAATGTAAGTTTTTTTATTTAAATTTGATGGGTATTTTAATCTTAGTCCAATGAGATTTGACAACGGTAGCCACTTGGCTAAAATAAAGATACTTTAAGTTTGAAGCTTTGTGAAGTGAGTCGAATGCCATAATTAGAATCATTGTGCACTTCAGATTTCGGTACCATTGCATCATCAATCATTGCAGTCATAGGCCATGCATCTACAAATTTGCTTTTAAACAGCTGTTAGGCAGGGTGAGTAGGAAGTTCTGTAAGTGACTCAGAGTCATGGATTTTAAAGAGTTACTCCACTTTCTTAGCATATCATAAATAAATGTAGCAGATACATTTTCTACACAAGTCGTTTTACAAATTTATGAAATAAAACAACCTTTCAATTTCAACCTTTTCAGCATGGTGGCTCAGGGGTTAGCACTCTGGCCTTTGCAGCACTAGGTCCTAGGTTCGAATCCCAGCCAGGACACTATCTGCATGGAGTTTGCAGGTTCTCCCCGTGTCTGCGTGGGTTTCCTCCGGGTACTCCGGTTTCCTCCCACATCCCAAAAACATGCAGTCAGGTTAATTGGCTTCCCCCTAAATTGACTACAATAACCACGTATGACTATAGTAGGGACATTAGATTGTGAGCTCCTTTGAGGGACAGTTAGTGACACGACTATGAACTTTGTACAGCGCTGCGTAATATGATGGCGCTATATAAATACTGTATAATAATAATAATAACCTGCAGCCATGTAAAAATAAATAAAAAAAGTAAAATATGGTATTCAACAGTATACAGAAAGCCCCAGAAATATAATTTTGCTGCCTGTGTCATTGCCCTGTTGATTTTCCCATTCTTTCACATTACCATTTGTATTAATATATGTTTGGAAGCTGGAATTTTACGTAAGTTTGATTTAAGACATTGCCTGCAATAGAAATCTCAGTTTTAGTAAGAAATTTCCCAAAAGCTTTTATGGAAAGCATGCAGGCTCTGAAGCTTTAACTTTTAAAGCATGGCAAGCACGCTAGCTGGTTACAGTGGGTCAAATTTTAGTAAAGCTCTTCAAGGCTGGAGAGGATACACTTTCATTAGTGAAACTGGGTGATCCAGAAAACCTGGAATAGATTTCTTCAAGTCATTTGCTATTTGCCAGCAAATCTTTTGAATCCTGGACCAAATCCATTCCAGGTTTGCTGGATCACCCAGCTTCACTGATGAAAGTGTATCCTCTCCAGCCTTTCCCTAAAGCCCTGGAGAGCTTTAATAAATCAGGCCCAGCGAATCAGACACTCCAATTCAGGAGCTACATCTTTAGAACACGGAAAGATAGAAATGTGCAATGTACAACATCACCAGAGGGGGTTGTCTAACTCAATAAAAATTTGGGTTATTCTTTAGATTAAAGTTATAAAGACAGAATTAGGAGACTCCGGGACTTTCTGCTTCTTGTGTTATAACAAATACAATAATCATGTGCAATGAAGAATCTGGCATTAAGATATTAAGACAATATTCTAATTGTAGTTCCTTTTTTTGCCTATTGTACCCAATATTTATTATTCCAGGACACTAGATCTATTCTATATCAATTTTGGCCAGGCATAAAGCTTAAAGCTGAATTTAAAAAAAAATACAAATTGCAGATGATATGTCTCTCCTGAAATAAAACAAACTTACCTGCTTGTTTGAATTACTGTGTAGAATGTACAGATTGCAATTGAATGAATGAACTCTGGCATCATTCATGAACTTGAGAAAGAATGGACAAAGTCTGTTTAATTACAATTCAAAGTATATTGTACAGGTCTCCAGAGATGGTTAGAGAAGGGCCAGTATATCTCCCGCTACCGGTAGTTCACACTTTGCCCTTTTTCAAGAGATATAGAAGGAACATTAAGGATTTAATTATGCCAGTGAAGTGGGCTGGAAAAGGCTTTTAAGCACGAGTGGCTGGCATTTGGAGGATATACTAATACAGATTTATATCTGCTCTTCTGAGCTGTGTGGTAAAGTCTGGGTCTCAACCAAAAACTCAATCTCTGCATTCCTCCATAGCAATCAGTTTCTGCCTGGTTAGTCAGCCCTTACCCTGACATTGGGGCCTTTAGACTTAGACTGTCCCTGAGGTTGTAGAGAGGTCACCACTTCACCCACAGCATCCCATCCCAATGAATGGGAGCAGCAGTAAGCAGTCCAGTACTGCCTGCTGCTTCATGCTGTAAAAAGTGAAAATGCTGGTTGTTTAAAAAACAGCGCAGTGGAGTGGGCAGCTGAAAAACTGGCAAGGTGCAAGTCACCAGGGGCTTCAGAGGAACCACTGTTCTTGCCACCAGTCTGCATATAGACTTTAGGTTTGCAAATAAATTAACTGTTTTGGAACAATGTGGTTTGGACCTGTGTATGTGGAGTAATCCCTGGTCCCATAAATATTACAGTATGTAAAACCTAACAATGATGTTTTTTGATCTGTTAAATTTAGCATAATGGGCCTGATTTATTATAGCTCTCAGAGGCTGGAAAGAATACACTTTTATCAGTGAAGCTGGGTGATCCAGAAATTCCCAAAGAGAGCTGGTCCAGGATTAAAAACATTTAGCAAATAGCAAATTACTTTTAAGATAAAGGTTTGCTGGATCACCCAGCTTTATTGCTTATTGTGTTTAATAACTGCAAAAAAAAAAAAAATACTTGGAACAAAAAAAACAAGGTTTTATTATTGCTAGTTTAAACCTTTTGGTATCCTAATCCTGCCCCTAAAATGTCTAGGGGGGCGTTTGTCAACCAGGGTTCTGCTAGAGGTTGATAGGGATTGCTTGAGCAATGAGCAGTTTTTGACTTTAGTGATACCAATAGTCGTTTTGGCTACCTGTAAGGGTGACATTCTTCCCAATGACCAGCAATACAGGAGGTATTTTTCCCCACTTACAACCACACCAATGTGCTTTGAGTTGTGAATATAGTATTTATAGACAATATAAGTGTTATTTCAAAGGGTTCCCCCTTGTTAAAAAGGTAGACAAACACTGGTCTAAGGGTTACCCAGCACAACATGATAAAATATGGTTTATTTAAATCTTATACTAATTCCTACCATTGGAGTATGACTGCTTCTCTAGTCACACACAGGCTCTAAGGAACACTATGCACTCTGATCTTGCCATCTACTGACAAGACTACATACAGCAGTGGTTATTACCATGGATAAAACATACATTTCTCACAGTCCTTCCTGGCAGGCAGAATGATCACTAACCCAAAGCAGACCTATCACCACATTTTTCCTTTATTTAAAAGGATGGCTAACCCCTTCAAATAAAGGAAAAATTTGATTTTTTAAATTTTTTAATACTATTTTTCAAAGACTAAATGGTAAACCTGCATCCTCCTGGAACACATATGTCATATATCCTAGGTGGCTAGGCTGTGCATGCCAGAGAAGAAATTAATGTAAAAAAAAAAAAAAAGTGCTGCTCTAATACACACTCTTCACTTTTTTTACATTTTCCGGAAGGTGCATCACCCGCTCTTGCGCCTGCGCAGTGCAAGATCAGGTGACGTCAGCAGAAGAAGAAAATAGATGGAAGAATATGGTGGCACCCAATAATAAAGAATAAAAAAGGAAGACAATACGAACTAGACTAAGATTGCAGAGGTATGAGCAGCTTTCCATTATATATTTTAATGCAGACATATTTGCATGCGATAAAAAGTAGAAAAACATTTGCCTGCATTACATGTGAGGGAAATACTTCCTGATTCATGTGTACATATTTTAATAATGTAAAAACACTGAACTGAAAAAAGACAAAAAAACAGTAACAAAATATTTTAGACCCCTAAACAATAGTGGGTCTATTTTAGATTACCCTAAATTACATCATGAAGCCTTCTATACTTCTTTGTCTGCACTTCGGAAGGCGAAATTGAGAGAATTGTTGTTTTTGGGCCTTTTTTATTTTATAACATAGCCATCCCAAAGTTTAGTACATTAGCATGGTAAATGTTAAAGTTCATGACAGTCTCTTCTCTCTACAAAAAAACATGGCAGCACAAGTTAAATCTGCAAAGTTACATCTGAACAAAACCAAACACAGCATATCAGCACAAACACCTCATACCAACTGTAAAGGACAGCGGTGAAAGAGGTAATAATTTGAGCTTGTTTTGCAGCCATGTGACCTGGGCACCTTATAGTTATTGAGCTGACAATGAATTTCTCTGCATGCCAAAGTATTCTAGAGTCAAATATGAGGCCATATGTGTGACAGCTAAAGTTTGGCTAACATTGGGTCATGCAACAGGACAATGATTCCAAGCACACTAAAGGTGGTTCTGCACACTATTTAATCATGGGTTGTACTTGGTTTTTCACTCATGGCGTCTTCATTTTGGCTTAATCTTTCCTAAACATATATTGACACAGTAGAATCTGTTGTGTGTTGCTTTAAATCTGAGGTTAGATTTATTTATTTTAGAACCTGCTAGATGATTTTTTATTATGTTCTGATATGTAAAACCTTAGATTCAGAAGGGGTGTTGTTTCTTTTTTTACAAGACCGTATATGTATAATGCTAAGTAGTATTTGGTCCCTCACATGCCTGTTGACATTGGGACAACATTACAGCAGATACTGTACTTCCCTGATGTAGCTACAAGATGTAATTCTAGCACTTGCAGTTATGGCACAAGAACATTCCCCTATCCAGCTTCACTGAAACTATTCAGCAGCTGAAAACCATACTTTACTAAAGTTTAACTGAGTTTTCAAGTAAGAAAATAACAATAATGTAACATGAACAATAGGTGAGGTTGTGCAACATGCTTTTGGGTATAAAAGAGTTCAGGACAAAAATACTATAAAAAATAAACTAGCTCAAACTTAAGAGCGTAACAGGATAAACTAATGCATATACTTTTAAAGATCAAATCAATACATGCATCGAACAAATACATTTTACCAAGGATGGGTCATGTGTAAAATACAACACACAAAACGTATCCAATGACAAAAAAACTATACGGTAGATGTAAAACAAATACATTAGGAAACAGAGAAAGCCCTGCCCACATACAGTCTAAATCAGTAGTGCCAAACATATTAGCCCACCAGTGCTTAGTATGCAGCCACTTGTACTTCAGACAATAACACAGGCAGTATACCAGGGCTCTGACTGAATTTATTGACAGTGACAGCATGTCCCAACAGTAAGCCCAGGAGCTGAATCAATCAGCCTATTTACTAGCTATTAAGCTACAGAGCACTCTCAAGAGTTCTTTGTAGCAGCACAGAAAAACACATGGCATTGTGTTTTAAAATTAAGTACCATGATGGGGCTCTTCTTTAGCGATGGGTAAGCGGAAAACCGTCTCTACACCGCGGAAATTGACGGAATTCTTCGCAGCGTCTGAACAGCCTGGCCAAGATGGCGCGGGTAGGCGGGCCTCCAGACACAACAAGAATATTAACGGCTTTAGTGAACATGCGGAAGGAGCTGTATCTAGAGGGAGAGAGGGAGACTCAGAGACAGCATCTCGATCCTCATCTACACAAGCAAGTCCAGTCAAATCTAAATTGAAGCTGACAAATCCAGAGGACAACATACACAGGGTAAGCCCAGCTATTTTTCCTTTTTCGGAAGAGTCAGAATCTGCGGATCCTATAGGGACCTTTCCTACTTCTGACTGTCCAGTTTCAGACACTACCCTTAAGGAAATGTTGATCTCATTACGTAGCTCTCTCCATCAGGATTTCCTATCGTTAATACATCAACTCAAAAATGATGTGCACAAGATAGGAGATAGGGTGGATCACATTGAGCATAAAATGGGTGAATATGCAGAAGCACATAACGAATTGGTCGATTCGCTTACTGATACGCAAAATACCCTGCAACAAGTTCAACAAAAACTTGCTAATATGGAAGACCACTCAAGAAGAAACAATATTAAATTTAGAGCCATCCCAGAATCTATACTCCCAGCAGATCTGAGTGGCTACCTATCTCAACTTATCTCAGTGTTGATACCAGGAGCGGCGCCTGGTATGAGTTACTGATTACCCATCGATAGATCGATAGAGCTCACAGATTACCCAAACCTGCACATCTTCCGGAGAAAGTGTCCAGAGATGTTTTGGCTAGGATCCTGTTTTTCCACATCAAAGAACAAATAATGGCCAAATCGAGACGAGAGTCTAAGCTTCCAGACCCATATTCTAATATTACCCTTTTCTCGGACATTTTGCAAGCCACAATACTGGCGAGGAAAAAGTATATGGCAGTAACCCAAACATTAAGAGAACATCATATTCAATATAGATGGGGGTTTCCGGTAAAGCTTATTGTCTCCCGTAATGGATCCACTTATACGATTAAATCTCCACAACAGGGATGTGAATTGCTTGAAAGCTGGGGTATTCAACCTCCTACTCAACCTCATACATCTAAGTCAGGTTCGAACCTGGGACGTTTATCACCAGACTGGAAACTTGCCTGATTATTTTGCTCAGCTCGAAGAAAACTTGCATTATAAAGGTAATTCCGGTGCACGTTACCACGTCTCAAGTCCCCTTTACTTCAGATGTGCAGTTCAATACTGCTTTATGGATCCGTTAAGGAACCTTCTTTTTATTTTATTTTCAAAGATGAGAAATTTGGATTCTCATTCTGGTTTTTGTTAACTTTTTGTTATTCTCACAATGGCTTGGATGTTAATGTTACAACTAAGGTAGAAATGATGGCTTTCCTTTTCCAATGCTACATGCAACTCATTACTGACAGCATTCACCGCTTCGGGGGTATTCAGTACGGATAATGGGACTTAATATTCTTTCCATTAATGCAAAAGGACTCAACAGCCCCTTTAAAAGGCATGCTATTTGGGACGAAGTTAAAAAACACAACTCCAATATATTATGTATCCAGGAAACCCATTTTAAGAAGGATAACCTACCCTATTTCGCTCATAAGAATTTTCCACATATTTTCCATGCTACTTCTTCGCAGAAAAAAAAAAGGGGTGACGATTGCAATCAAGTCGGATATTTCTTTTTCTCTAATTCATAAGGACATAGATCCTGAGGGAAGATTCATAATTTTGGTGGCCAAACTCAACAATATAACCAGAACATTAGTTTCTATATATGCCCTAAATATTCAATCAGCCAAATTTATAGCAAAAGTGCTTAAAAGAATGAGGAAAGTTCAGGAAGGCTCAATTATAATTTGCGGAGACTTTAACTGTGTTCCAGATGCTTCATTAGATACCTCTAATAGCAAGAAGTACACAAGACCGACGTTACAGTCTCTTCTACAAAAAGAAGAACTTTTTGATGCTTGGCGATGCCTTCACTCGGCAGAGAAAGATTTCACTTTTTTTTCAAATCCCCATCAATCATACTCGAGAATTGACTTGTTCCAAGTAGATAAATGGACTTTACAACAAGTATTATCATCTTCTATTTACAATATTACGTGGTCGGATCACGCACCTGTATCCCTATGTATCAATTCAAATTGTGCTGCTCCATTTTCCTATCTTTGGCGAAATGATACTTCCTTATTTGCACGTTCCCCTACTAAAAGTAAAGTTTTACAAAACTTGCAGGAATTTTTTCAATTGAATGAATCACCAGACGTGGCCCCTACTACGTTGTGGTGTGCTCATAAAGCCTATATTAGAGGGATATTAATACAACTCTCAGTTTCTGAGAGAAAAAGGAGAAGACAGCATATGAGTGAATTACTTGAGAAAATTAAGCATTTGGAGTCACTCCACAAAAACAAGATTACTATTCAGGTATCCCAACAACTGTTTAAATATAGCCAAGAAATACGATTGTTACTGATAGAGAAACAAGAGAAGCTCTTCCGAAATACCAAAACTACTTATTATGCTCAGGGTAATAGAGCAGGTAGATTACTTGCAGCAAAAATCAAAGTTAAACGAACTAAATGCTCTTTGCCTTTTCTTTTCCATCATAAATTAAAAACTCAATTGTTTAACCCCTTAGATATGGCTAACGCCTTTAGAGATTATTACCAAGAATTATATAATCTTAAAGAGGACAAACAGAGTAACCATCCTACGCAAAATTTGATTGATTCTTTTTTACAATCAGTCAATCTCCCTAAACTTTCGGAAGAACAAAGAGCTATACTTAATAAGCCCTTTTCTCCCTTAGAAGTGGGAAGAATTATTAATGGCCTACCTGGGCACAAATCACCAGGAATAGACGGCTTTACAGCTGAGTACTACAAATCCTTTAAGGATATACTTACTTCACGCTTATCCTCATTATTCAACCAAGTAGTTTCTGATGGTTGTTTTCCTGAGGAAATGCTCAAAGCTATTATAATTACTATCCCAAAAGAGGGGAAAGCACCGCCATATCCCCAAAATTTTAGACATATATCGTTTTTAAATACAGATCTAAAAATTTTTGCCAAGTTACTCGCAGTTAGACTTCAAGAATTTATACCCTCTTTGATTCATGGGGACCAAGTGGGATTCGTTTAGGAAGACAGGCGTATGATGCGACCCGTCGAATGATTAATTTATTGTCAATTGCTGAAAAATCTGTAAAACCGACAATTTTCCTTACATTAGATGCAGAGAAAGCTTTCGATAGGGTGCACTGGGGCTTCTTACATGCAGTATTACAAAAATTTGGGCTAGAAGGTTCAATCCTCACGGCTATTATGGCTTTATACACATACCCTTCGGCTCAGGTATTCTTGTCTAATATGCTGTCTTCTCCCTTCAAAATAACTAATGGTACCCGTCAAGGCTGCCCTTTATCGCCAACCCTTTTTGCACTAATTATGGAGCCTTTTGCTTGTAGTATCAGAAACAATTTCAGTGTGCGGGGGATACAGGTGGGTGACTCGTTACATGTTATAGGCCTATTTGCGGATGATGTGATCCTTTCCTTAATAGACCCACAGACCTCTCTTACAGCTGTACTGCAAACAATTGAATTGTTTGGATCTGTGAGCTATTATAAAATCAATGATGCAAAATGCAATATCTTGTCGGTAGGAGTGCCCCTAATATTAAAAGAGCAATTATCTAAGAAATTTACCTTTTGTTGGGCTAAAACTAGTATTTTATATTTAAGTATTCAGCTGACTACTTCTATGTCTACCATGATTAATACCAATTTTTCACTTCTGGCGGAGACGGTAAGGAAAGATATAGATGCATTATCGAAAGTTGAATTATCCTGGTTGGGTAGAATAGCAGCATTTAAAATGGTGACATTGCCAAAAGTTCTTTATTTTTTCCGAACTTTACCTGTTATTCTTCCCAATCACATTCTAGTCTCTTTGCAGACTTTGATACAGCAATTTATATGGAATAACAAGAAAGCACGCATGTCTCAATCACTTTTATTTAGAACAAAAAAAGTAGGAGGAATGGGAGTACCTAATATAACAGATTACTATCTAGCCTCCTTGGTAGATCAGTTGGATATTTGCATTAAGCCTAATCTAAATAGACGGTGGTTAGATATTGAAAGAATGTATATACCAACTGGTAATTATCTGGCTTACTTGATGGCTAATTTACACTCACCAATAACTTTACAAGTGCACTTACCTCCAATAGATGCTATGTTATCTATTTGGAAAAAACTACAAAGTAAAAAATGTGTAAGTACAAAAACAATACTAATCCCAATCCCTTTGCAATATTTTGAACTCCTTATCCCAGATTTTGATATTCAATCCTGGCATAACGCAGGATATCAATATATCTCAGATTTGCCACAATTCCATACCTTACTTGATCTCTTCAAATTACATCAGATAAATCATCTCCAAAAATCTATTTTAGGAAAGGAAGTTGTGGTTTCAGAGATTCTCTGGAATAGAAGTAAAAAAAATAACTATTGTAAAGGAGGTATTTCGTTGTACTACAACCTAATTCAAAATAAGAGTGAATGGCGGAGAAATTATATCTTTACTATTTGGGAACAGGATCTCCAATGTACATTTACACTTACCCAATGGAAAGCTGCAATTAGTTTTAGTTCCAAAGCTTCTAAATGTATCTCCTATTGGGAATCTCACCAAAAAATTCTATGTAGATGGTACAGAACGCCTCTTAGATTGTCGAGATTTGTACCAAATTACTCTCCGTTATGCTGGAGGAATTGTGGCGAGTTGGGCACATATCTTCATATGTTCTGGGAATGTAGAAATATACGCAGCTTCTGGAACTCTATTTTCGTATTAATTTCAAAAGTCACAGGATGTCTATCTAGACCACAGGCAGCATTGGCATTATTAAATTTGGGAGTGGAGAAATTCCCTCCTTGCTTTCGTATTATAGTTATACATATCCTTATAGCTGCCCGAATCTCCATAGTTTCCAAATGGAATCACTCCACAACACCTAATATCTCTGAGGTAGTATCAATGATACATAAAAATTACTATTATGAACGTGCCTTAGCATATAGCAATCTCCAAGCACACAAATTTCATGTAAACTGGATTATGTGGGAGAAATTTTTACCTACTACATCTAAGAATAATTAGAATTACCGGCAAATTTAGTTAATTAAGATGTTACAAACTGTTATCATTTTTGGCCATTGTGTTTGTTATTAGTTTTATTCCTATTTGTCTTTTTTCTTCTTTCTATTTTATGTTGATGTATATTACACTGCGTCTATGATTGTTTTTCTGTTGTTTATAATTTCTCTGTTGTATATGTCTACTGTATTGTCTTGGAAAATTTCAATAAAAATTATATATAAAAAAAAAAAAAATTAAGTACCATGATATTATCATTCATGTCATCAGCACTTCCAGCCCCCTTCAGTATCCATTATTTACAAAGAAAAAGAGCTAACCTTTATCTGCCTACCCTTGCAGCAATAGGTCAGTGCAAAAAATGACTAATTGTTTACTGATAACAACAAACAATTTATTCCTATAAGCTAGGAACAAAAAGGAGGAGACAAAAGGGAGACAAACAAAGGGGTCTTTAAAAGGCAATGTTAATGTATTAATGATACAATCTTGCTCAGAAATACAATACAGAAATTTGAGATCCTTACAATTGTAAATGTTCCGAGATGGCACTTTACAGTCAACAACTACGCCAAATTTTGAGATCCAAAGTAATTCAGAAGTCCAGACTGTAACCTGGAGATCTGTAGTAGGCAAGTGTACATGGAAGAACCCAACGTGTTTGGCCCGCTAAAGGCTTCCTCAGGGGTAGTGTAACGTTTGATGAAACATTATGGTGTACTCAAAACATAACATATTGATTGGTAAGAAGATATGTAAGACATTCAATGCAATAACATATAATGTTATGTAATCAAAAAGTTCAACCTAAAACAAAAAACAGAGTTTAATATTATATATTAATCTACATTTAAAAAACTGGATGTATGTGTGTTATCACTCGAAAACGCATGGAGACATATTAACCAAACTTGCCAAGCATATGACTGAGACTCATGTGAGTTTTTACAGCGCTATGCTATATGTCAGAGCTGTATTTAGTGATTACTAGAAAACGCATGGAGACTTTTCAACCTTACTTGCTATGTTCCACCATCACTCGGTAACACATTGAGACATTTAAACCAAACATTGCTAGACATATGACTTATGTGAGTGCACCACTGATCTTTGTACAGCGCTGTGGTATATGTCAGAGGTATATTTGCATGTATGTGTGTGTGTATTGCTCAGTGACAGTGGGCCTTTTGCCTACAAACTTTTTTTTTGGACTCTTTTACAAATTTCTGGCCTGTAAAAATGCCTTCAAGAAAATGTAGGGCAATTGGACGAGCGCAATCAAGGGCAAAAAAAAAAAACACTGTAGACAAGAAAATTCTGAGGACAGGAATAGAAGACTTGCCATGCTGCGCGAGAGAGCTACTGCATCTAGAGCTTCAGAGACAGTACAACAGCGTGAGACCCGACTACAGGAAATGAGAGATAGAGCTACTACATCTACAGCTTCAGAGACAGTAAAACAGCATGACACCTGAGTACAGGAAATGAGAGAAAGAGCTACTACATCCAGAGCTTCAGAGACAATACAACAGTGTGACACCTGACTACAGGAAATGAGAAATAGAGCTACTACATCAGAGCTTCAGAGACAGTACAACAGTGTGACACCCAAGTACAGGAAATGAGAGAGCTACCACATCTAAAGCTTCAGAGACAGTACAACAGCATGAGGCCTGACTACAGGATAAGAGAGATAGAGCTACTGCATCTAGAGCTTCAGATACAGTATAACAGCGTGAGACCCGAGTATATGAAATGAGAGAAAGAGCTACTACATCTAGAGCAGGGGTGCCCAACTGGTGGATCGCGATCTATCAGTAGATCACAAAGGCAACGCGAGTAGATCGCAGAGCCTTGCAAAATAATAACTCCTGTGCGCAGTAGAGTTTAAGTCTAAGTTTTTTTGTTGGTAGATCTTTTTGACTTTGTCATTTTAAAAGTAGATCGCAAGCCAAGAAAGTGTGGGCACCCCTGATCTAGAACTTCAGAGACAGTACAACAGCGCGAGACCCAACTACAGGATAACAGAGATAGAGCAACTACATCTAGAGCTTCAGAGACACTACAACAGTGTGGGACCCGAGTACAGGAAATGAAAGAAAGAGCTACTACATCTAGAGCTTCAGAGACAGTGCCCCTGATTCATCAAGCAGAATCGAATTATCGCTCGCGCATTCGTATTAGCGATCCGGAATCGTACGCCAGATTCGCGCTCCCTATTGTGAAGGCTGGAATCTGGCTGGTAGTGAGGCGAGTGTACGCGCATACTCGAGTCCGGACCGCGGTAATCCGCGATCGATGGCCGCGCGTACTTTCGCGCTTCCAGCGAGCGCGGATTTCATTGATGAATCAGGGGCAGTATAACAGCGCGAGACCCGAGTACACGTAATGAGAGAAAGAGCCAGACGATCACGGACTGCACAACATTTTAGATTAGCATTGGATGGATTCCACTATGATCCACATAAAGACTACTCGCAGCATACAAGTGTTACCATAGGATAAATAAAATTGGTTTGTAGTTACTGTCAAGCCAAGAAGTATAAATCTGAGTCCAAAATCTGAGTGCTGCAAAAGGGGAAAGTCAAACTCTGCCAACTGGAAACACCACTACAAGAACTTTGGAATTCCACATCAGCAAATACCTCAAATAGTCAAAGCATTTTCCTAATAACATCAGAAAATACATCTCATGTTTCCAAATGACATCATTAGGCACCACATCAGTTCAACAGCCTCGATTTCCATCCACATTCATGGTGCAAGGGCAAATTTACAATAAATTGGAATTGTTACTTCCAGATCAACCACCAAAATTTCTACAACTATATTTTATTGAAAACGAACTAAAAGAAACTGACCAGAGGTGCACCTACATCTCAGGAACGAAATTTCAGATTGTCTTCAAGTTACAAAGGATGTTTTATAAGCACAATTTTCTTATTAAAACAGCATTAGAACATATGCCATTAATTTAGGCAATTTAATTTAATTGTATTTTATTTGTATATTGAACTTATACTTTTAAAACAAAAACATTTCTTTGATTTAACACTATAGCTTTATTTGATCCCTATCCTGTATAATAAAGGATTGCAATAAATAAATACCCTGGCAACGCCAGATAATCAGCTAGTACTTAATATATGCTATTGCTATACATAAACAACTATATACAAGGTGGTGCTGAGAAGAGACACTACAACAGCGTGGGACCCGAGTACAGGAAATGAAAGAAAGAGCTACTACATCTAGAGCTTCAGAGACAGTATAACAGCACAAGACCCGAGTACACGTAATGAGAGAAAGAGCCAGATGATCACGGACTGCACAACATTTTAGATTAGCATTGGATGGATTCCACTATGATCCACATAAAGACTACTCGCAGCATACAAGTGTTACCATGAGATAAATAAAATTGGTTTATAGTTACTGTCAAGCCAAGAAGTATAAATCTGAATCCAAAATCTGAGTGCTGCAAAAAGGGAAAATCAAACTCTGCCAACTAGAAACACCACTACAAGAACTTTGGAATTCCACATCAGCAAATACCTCAAATAGTCAAAGCATTTTCTAAATAACATCAGAAAATACATCTCATGTTTCCAAATGACATCATTAGGCACCACATAAGTTGTTCAACAGCCTCGATTTCCATCCACATTCACGGTGCAAGGGCAAATTTACCATAAACTGGAATTGTTACTTCCAGATCAACCACCAAAATTTCTACAACTATATTTTATTGAAAACGAACTAAAAGAAACTGACCAGAGGTGCACCTACATCTCAGGAACTAAATTTCAGATTGTCTTCAAGTTACAAAGGATGTTTTATAAGCACAATGTTGTTATTAAAACAGCATTAGAACATATGCCATTGATTTAGGCAATTTAATTTATTGTATTTTAATTGTATATTGAACTTATACTTTTAAAACAAAAAACATTTCTTTGATTTAACACTATAGCTTTATTTGATTCCTATCCTGTATAATAAAGGATTGCAATAAATAAATACCCTTGCAACGCCAGATAATCAGCTAGTACTTAATATATGCTATTGCTATACATAAACAACTATATACAAGGGGGTGCTGAGAAGTTCCTGGCTTTGCCCAGAAAGAAGAGAGCCACAGTTATAAAATAACACATTTATTCAACATATTCCCCTCTGAGACTGATGCACTTGGTAGAGCGTAGTTGCAGCTTTTCTAGACCGTTCAAATAAAAGTCCTTTGGTTGGGACGCAAACCAGCTCTCAGCAGCATCTTTGACATCAGAAATGTCCTCAAAACGTTGCCCCTTCAGGTGTTTCTTCAAATTCAGGAACAGATAATAGTCCAGGCCAGGTCAGGTCAGTAGGGGGGATGGTGGAGCAATTGGAAACCCAGGGTGTTCAATTTGGCAGCCACAACATTGGACGTGTGTGCTGGTGCATTGTCCTGCAAAAAAAGGATCCCTTTAGTCAACTTTTCACGGTGTTTCATCTTAATTGCCTCCTTCAGCTGGTGCAGGAGGTTAGCATAATACTGTCCAGTGATACTAGAGCCCTGAGGTAGGTAGTCCACCAACAGAATACCATCTTTGTTCCAGAAAACGGACGCCATGACTTGTTTGGCCGATTTCTGGGTTCGGAACTTTTTCGGCCGCAGGGACCCGCTGTGGCGCCATTCCTTTGACTGTTTCAATGGTTTCAGGATCATGCATGTGGAGCCAGGTTTCCTCTTCAGTCACTAGCCAAAAAGTCCTGTGCAGCTTCAAAATGGGCCATCAACTCGTTCCTTCTTCTGATCACTGTTTAAACATTTCGGCACCCACTTCGCTGAAAGCTTGCACATGTCTAGGATAGGGGTGATAACAAACAAAACACGCTCCTGTGAGATGTCAAGTATCTGGGCTATCTTTTTTGCGGATATTCGCCGGTCCTCAATAATCAGCTTATGGACAGTAGCGCAGGTTGCCGCGTCAGTTGAGGATGGGGGGCACCCACTGTGGGGCTCACCTTTAATGGTGAAATGCCCAGTCTTGAAATGGGATATCCCAGTTTTGACAGTGCTGTAGGAAGGACAGTTCTCCCCCAGTGTTTGTGACATCTCAGTGTGAATGTCCTTTGCTGACTTTCCCTGGAGAAACAAAAACTTCATGACAGCCCATAACTCCAGCAACGTGAAACTTGCTTGTGCCTCTGCCATCACAGCTTCTCACTAAAAGAAAAAACAGTTTTAAGAATCGCAAAGACCTGATATATGCACAGTTACATAAGATATTAGGCTGTCATATGCCCCCACACTCATTTTTCTATTTCATCTGAAAGGGGGCAAAGCCAGGAACTTCTCAGCACCCCCTCCTAATGCTGGGGTATAATTACACAGGTCAACAGGACATTTTCATCCGTGATAAATGTATGTGTTTTGTAGTATTTTTCATGTTGATTTTAAATTTGTGTTTTGTTTTTCTGTAGCACAATTATTTTTTGTGATGAAGGTAAATAAATATTTTATGATATTTGGTAAAATTATCCTAAAGGTATTACAAGATCTAAAGGCAGTTGTCTGTATTTTTATGTTACAGACATCATGAGTTGTGATTGATTTAAGTTATCATGCCAAGCAATTGGATTAATCATCCAAACTATTTATGTTATGTGCGTGGTTCCTTCAGGACAAACACACAAGTTGGCCAAATCACTGGAGATCCTAAGAAGATATTTAAATTGTACTTGTGATAAGGATAAATCTGGACTTCACATGTCATCTTTAAAAGTTGTTCCAATAGACAGTGTGACTGGCTAAATCAGCAAACAGGCAGCAATGCCATTTGCAATCCAGATGGTGTGGGGGAAACTATGCACAAAATTGTATATCCCAGCCTGGATTCTGCATTCAGGTCAGTTCCTCATAATGATCCAATGCCTGTTCCACAACCACCTTATGGTGAACTTGCTTCTGTAGAAGGTGATGAGGAATACAGTGAAAGTGCATTTGGTTACAATCAAGAATCATCTGATCCTCATTACATGGCTTTCGACGATTCGAAACCAGCTGAGCTAAATGATCCAATTTATAAATAACATGTTCCTTCTGAATAGTGTCTAATAATTCCTGGCAAATAAGCTTGAAGGCATTCCTACTGCATGATGGCAATTCCAAACTAACTGTATTGATTGCCCATTTTTTAACATCCAAAGAGAACTACAAGAACATGAAGATATTGCTTGAAGCAATCCAATATAAAGCACACCTGTGGAACACTTGTGGTGATCTTTGGTGATCTCCAGGTCATTGGCATGTTGATGGGAATGCAAGCAGGTTTTTCTAAATACTCTCAGTCCCTCTCAGCAGTAAACTAGAAACTTAGGTGTCCAAGTGGCTCTGCCAAAACTTTCTGGGTAGCCATAAAACTTCCTGCATATAAGGTTAATAGTTCATAATCTGCTTGATTCATATCAGAAACTGGGCTTTGGCATGTCATTGAAAGAACACTTCTACTTCCATGTAGAGTTCTTTCCAGAAAATCTCAAAATGGTGGGTGATGAGCAAGGAGAAAGTTTTCACCAGGTGATTTATTTAGTATAGTGTTGCTACCAAAGTTTATAGAATAAGAATATGATGGCCAACTACTGCTGGATGCTGTACTACAATAATGCAGACACAGCATAAAAAAGAAAATCACAAACTAAGTGTTTTTGAAGAAATGCTATTAAATGACTGACCCTTTCCATGTATCTATGTCACTTTGTCCCTATTTGTCTTTGCACTCAATATTTGGAAACATTTATTTCAATTGTGCTTTAATTAAAAATACATAGAAGTGGCACAATGGAGGAGTGAGGATGTGCTGATACTGACCTCCCTGCGGCCAGGAACTAGATCTTAGACTGGCACCGCTACAAACAAAATCCGCACCTCCATCCTGATGCTCCGAGCCAAGAAGACTCCAAAGCTGGTCAGTAGGCAGAGGGAATTGGCTTTGCTGCGGTTCTTCCCAGCTGGGAGTGTTGAATCCCCGGGTCAGACCAGATCCAAGATAGAGGCTCAGCGTGCACCTCACTCAGGCTGCAGGCAGCGAGCTCCAGGAAACTCCTGCTAGCCCAACATCGCCTTACTTTTCAGCTATGACCAGCACTCCAGAGGGTTCCCCTGATAGGAACAGCATAGAACATGCCATACACACTGAATTAGCCTCTCCAAGAACAATTCTCTCCTCCCTGCCTACCAGATCAGATCTGGACAGCATGCTTAGTAGAGTAGATGCCTCCATGCAACAAAAACTGGATGAGATCCAGCAACAAATTACCACCACTGCTGCCAAGGTAACTACTCTCAAATCTTCTCACAATAAGTTGGAAGAAAAAACTGTAAGTTTGGAAACAACTATCACCACAATGCAGTCACAGTTTACTTCACTCCTCTTACACTCAGATATAGTGTAAGAGATAGTGTAGATGATATTGAAAACCGTAGCCAACAGTGACGGCCATGTTTAATAACCTCCTGGACCGCCCTCCTAACACTGAAATTGTGATAGATCAAGTGCATAGAGTGAGCAATGTGGGTCCTTCCTCACGTAACCAACCCAGAGATGTGTTGTGCAGAGTACATTACTTTACCAAGATAGAGAAAAATCTTAAAAAGGCCTGGCAGAGAGGAGAGGTGGACTTTGATGGAACACATGTCCAAATATTCCCCGATGTTTCCAGGCAAACCCTGCGTATAAGGTGGACATTGCGTCTTCTGTTGGATCTACTACGCTCACTTAAATGTGTCCTACAGATGGGGCCATCCCTTTCATTTGCTGATCTTTAAAGAGGGAAGTACCTTCTCGCTACACAACAGTTCCCAGCTCCCGGAGTTGTTTACATTTCTTGGAGTAGATTCCAACACAATACCTAATTGGCTGGAGTTCCCAACGGATATGAGACAGCTGCAGAGCAGCTATATTGGCCACAGTTTTCCCAGACAGCCGCAACAACTTAGAAGCCCCAGCAGACAACCCAGGAATCCCATCACGCCTTCAGAAAGCTGAAGCGGTTCCATGGATGTTGCCATTGGTTAATCAACTGGGAGGTTTTCCATGAGACATTTCTAATTTGATGTGGGATCCCCCTACTTTAACCAGACCCGCAGGTTTTTTACGGCCTAATTGTTGGGAATCTTCTCATTTGCACCTGGTTCCATCTACATGGTTTACCATATATTGAGCAGTATGAGAGTTTTGTGTTTGCTTGTTACCAGAAGAACAGAGGAGTACACTTTTAACATGATCAAAAATCAAGGCCCAGCTGTGTTTAGGGTTAGCAAGGGTTCTTTCATTCAACCTAAACAAGTAACTTGTTTCCCACTGAGTTTTGTTGTTGAACTCTTGTTGCATTTTTTAGTCACAGCAGTGCATGGATATGATGGACGACTGCAGTTACTCCCTTCTGACAATTAGCACAAGACCAGGAACACGAGGATGAATGTACAACAGGGCTCTCAGAACATACCGTGATTGTGAGTTGTACTTTATGATGGGGCAATACTGTGATAATAGGGTAATGGTTATGCTGTTGTGATTTATATTGTATGGTATGTTTTTTTTTTAAAATGTTGCCTAAAGCAGAGAGCACCTTGCTCTCTTCTGTTGCGATCTACTTACCCCCAAAATGGCACTCCTCTTCCAAAAGGGAAGTTTTTGAGCAGTGTTATTGTTTTTTTTTTCTGTTTACCCCCTATTTGATTCTGATTTACCCATACTTACCCATTACCCCCACTAGGTCTCCCCTTCCCCACATAACTACACATTTATTTTATTTAAACCCCCACCCACCTCCCTGTTATCATTAGTCTCTCACTACTCTATACTGATAACAAGCTTTAGTGCAACAGCTCAGTACTAACTAGACCTTGAAAGGGAATATGAAGATTGTATCCCTAAATACTAAAGGGCTTAATTCCCCCACTAAGCACTCTATAGCACTTAACACTATTACCCTTTATCCAGGAAACACATTTCCGCCATGACAAAATACAAACTCTCAAAAACAGATGTTTTCAATTGTTGTATCAAGGCACATCCTCCGATTTTCTAAAACATGGGGAATTAGTATCATCATCTCAAAGTCGCTGACATGGACCTTAAGTGATATGAGGTCAGACTCGGAGGGTAGATATCTGATGATCAAGGGCATGGTTGGTACATGACTGTACCACGTTTGTCAATATCTTTGCACCTAATGTTGAACAATTGCACTTTTTGGAGGAACATGGACATGGTGGAGAAATTTATTGAAGGAGTGGACCATCATAGTAGGAGATTTTAACGAAGCACTGGATCCTAGCAAACATGTTTCTAAAGGAACATCACACCTACCATTTTCCACTCTTAAGAGATGATCTTAACTCTCCAGATGATCTTTCGGAAACATAAGATGCCCCAATCACATCAAATCGCTAGAATTTCAGACGGCACTCTCAAAGGCAGCGACAGGTAAAGCTCCAGGCCCAGATGGGTTAACTCTGGACTATTACAAAAAATTTTAAACCCAGTTGGCTCTTTTTCTAGTAGCATTTAATGCTACCCCTGAATTAGACTCTGTACCAATTGACACGCTGGCGGCTCATATTACCGTCATCCCTAAACCTGAGAAAGACCCCCAATCATGTGCGAACTACAGACATTACCTACTGAACAAAAATTTAAAACTTTTCCTTAGTATCAGAGCTTGTAGACCGACCCCTGTCTTGTAATCTATGATACACAATGATCAAAGCAGATTTCTACCATTTTGTAAAGCCAGGGAGAACACGGTCCACACACCTAATAAAATTAACTATGTACACTCTAACCAAATTCCAATGATGCTCCTCTCTACGGATGCGGAGAATGCCTTAGATAGGGTAGATTGGGCCTATCTCAAATTAATAGTGACAAATATTGGTATCCCGCTGAGGCTTCTTATTTGGATAGGGGCTCTTTACTCCAATCCCACAGCACGGATAGGAGCTAATGGGGTCCTGTCTGACTCGTTCTTAATTACAATGGAATGGAATGAGGCAAGGCTGTCCCTTCTCGCCTCTATTTATTCTAATGCTTGAGCCTTTCCTGAGACGCATAAGGTCCAAACCAAACATTAACCGAATATCTATAGGTGACACCTCTCACAAAGTAGCGACATATGCAGACGATCTGCTATTTTATATCACCTCACCGATAATTTCCATCCCCAATTTACTGAAAGAACTAAGAGACTATGCCCAAATTTCCAACTTTAAAATTAATTTGCAAAAGTCAGAGGCTTTAAATGTCACCCTACCACACAGAATGTTCCACAACTAAACACCCTCCTTCACATTTAAATGGGCAAAAGGGGCCATAGGTACTCTCCTCCTAGCGAATCTAACACGCACAGCTATGTTAAATTTTTTACCACTGCTTAATGTGATAGGATATGACCTGCAAAGGTGGAGACAAAATGCGTTTTCATGGTTTGGGCGATGCAACATTCTCAAAATGAATGTCATGCCCAGGTTATTTTATTTACTACAGACTCTACCAGTAGGTATACCCACTTCGCTGGTAATAAAGTTTCGTTCTGAATTCATATGTTTAAGGTGGGGCAATGACTCTCCCAGAATAAGTTTTAAGGTCCTTAGGATGCCCAAGCTGCAGGGAGGCATCTCCTTCCCTGACCCAGTATTATACCATGCGGCAGTACACCTAACACCTCTGATCAATTGGTGTAGACACGGGTAAAAAAAAGGCTGGATCTAACTGGAAGATACTCTATTTCCCTTACCCATCCATCTACTTGTTTTGTTGCCACCTAATACAATTGTCCAAGCCAGGAAGCATCCCCTTGTTGGGGAGACCATACGAGTGGTTACTAAATTCCTTTTTTGATTCTGAAGTTGAGCTCTATTCTTCCCCGATGTCCCCTGTGCTGGGTTACCCAGCATTCTCACCTAGTTTCACAGATCCCATATTCTGACACTGGAGACGGTTGGGGATTGAACGGGTAAGGCAATTCACTTCTCTTACCAATTGTTGTTGTCACAATATTCTGGGCATACACCTGCGTACGTGGAGGGATGGGAGAGAGAGCTGCAACTGTCCTTTCTGGAACAGCAGAGAGAGCAACTGTTCTACTATAGCCATAAGGCCTCTATCAGTATTCAATATCAGGAAACAAATTATAAAATACTCACAGGATGGTACAGAACGCCGGTCGTTCTGGCTAAAATGTACCCTGATGTTAGCTTTCTCTGCTGGCGGTGCAAAGAGGCCCAGGGTACGTTGCTACATATATTCTGGAGCTGCCCACTCCTACAGCCCTTTTGGGGAAAGGTAGCAGATACCATAAAAAACCTTACAGATGTATCCATTCATGATAGAACTGGCTTTGCTCCACATCTCCACCATGTCCAGGAAAAAATATTAATCCTCCTTATTACGCCATTTATTAAATGCTGCAAATATGTGTATCCTTGTGGAAACAAACAGGACCACTGACTATGAAACAATGGATAACTAGAGTAAATGATATCAGGGCAATGGAAGATTTATTGGCACATGACGAAACATCAAAAGTCAAAAATATGCGCACATGGTTCTATTGGGAACAGTTTATTTGGTCAGCAGAATATCTTACATGTCAGCAATAAACATACCTTTGTTATTTTCTAGAAGGTTATGTACACAGTACTAGGGAGAACATATGTATACCATACATTTTAAAATGTGTTACAAATTGCATTATTGGAGACTGTATTCCTTTGCCCCCCTCCCTTTTTTACTTTCTCCTTGTCTCCCCCTCCTGTTTTTTCATGTATTATATTAATAACAAAATGTTTTGACTTCCAAGTCTGGAGTCACAGCTGATTGGAAGCAGTCGGGTGCCTCTAATCAGCTGTGACCGCAAGTTCCCACAGTCACTGGGCTGTACTTATCAACCCAGGGAGCGTGGGAACTGAACTCAGATGAACTCTCAATGGAGAAACTCCATGGAAAGTTCGCCTGCAGTCACAGCTGATTGGAAGCACTTGCGTGCCTCCAATCAGCTGTGACCGCAATTTCCCACACTCCCCGGGCTGTACTTATCAATAATAAGTACAGCCCAGTGACCGTGGGAACTGAACTCAGATGAGAGTGATTGGCTGAGGAAAGGTTAACCCTGATGACAGCTCAAATTAAATCAGTCAAAAACTAGGTGGACATTCACAAGGAATTAAACAAAATGGGTGGGCTTAAAAAAATATTTCCCACCCCAGAAGATGATTCAAATTAATGTTAACTGTAAAATGTTGGAAGTAAAGCTAGCTAGCATCTGTGAATGCAATCACATACTCCATACTTGAAAATGTAGCATAAGTATGAGTCAAAAAGTTGTGGCTTTATAGATTTGTAGAACTGCTTCATGGAGGGCTGCAGTAAAAAGAAGACAGTTCTATATGATTAATTGTATAGGCCTGAGATATAGAGAATTGTAAAAGAATCTGCTAGTCCCTTGTGCCAACTGTCAACACCATTAAATAACAGAAAACTAAAATGACCTTTCCATAGACCCCTAAAAGCCCCTTGCTACATCCAAGTGTACAAATCTCTTTAAACTGTGAAACACTAAAGCAACTTTAGACACAAAAAAAACTCTAGGTCTCAAAACCACCTTGTCTTTCTGTAATTTTCAAAGAGGTGCATACAAAATAAGGTAACTTGCTGGAATGAAATCGCTCTAAAGGGTTTCTTTACAAATAACCCCCCCTTCAATTCGACCAAGATTGGGAAGTTTATTAATTAGAAGATATAGTTCTTACCATTGTGACGTTTAATTTTACCATGCTTTGATAGGAGCAATCCATAAGGATTTGAACTGCTTTGATTGATCCAATGGCCAAATTATTTGGCAAAAATGTAAACTATACAGCCTTAAAATCCTGAAATAATGTTTTTTACTCAGAGCTGCAAGAGCCGACACCAGGCAATAGTATGCATAGCGAGAGAAAGGATCCTACTAATGAAAAAGTACAGTAATGCAGTCTTAACTAAAAGTAGTTGGCGCTATATAAATCCTGTTTATTAATAATAATAATAATAATAATAACTGAAAGTAATATTTTAAACAACAATGGTAAATCTATCATGTAGTGTGCTTACAAGTAGTCAGTATAGTAGGAATTACTGATTCTGACAAAAAAACTGTCCCTCAGCACCTGGGCTTTAACAGTTATACAATTAAAGACAGCAACTGAGAAACAAGATAGAAAAAGTGGTCTAGTAGATAGGCAGATAAAAAGGTCTAGTAAATAGGCAGGTACCAGAGTGTGCTATTCAAATCTTTACTAACTTAAAGATGTAAATATGTTCACAGTAAAGATAAACAGGTCAGCAACAATTGAAGAAAACAGCACTTTAAGCAATTGCCAACTGTCTACAACCAGAATTTGGGACACCAAAACAGACACCAGGATCAATCTTATCAGGAATTGTGTGAATATGTATAAAGGCTCAATTTTACTGGTATAATTATCGCTTTGGTAATTGTAAAAACTGAGATCCACTGCACGAGGACTGGCTCAATTTTTAGCAAGTCTACTGCAAGGATCTAAAGATTTAATGCCTTGCTACCATATCAGAAGGACGCTTGAAGTTGAGAAATAAAGAAAACCCTGGGACATGCACAGATAAAAATGAGCATGGTTTAAAGAAGCGTTATTAAAAAGAATCTGGGACTACATATTGAATACACGGTACACAGTCTGTAGTCCTTGTATCCACACAATGCTCCATAACTATTGAGTGAAAGTCTGGAGTCAGAGTGTAACCTTTAGGACTATGCAATATACAGAATATATAGAGTATTGGAAACAAACGTGGGGCTGATTGAAGGACTTCAGTGTCAAAAGTGGGAGGTGGGGAAAACAGTAGTACCTAGAGAGGGGTGTGGGGCAATGGTGCCACTGTGCCTTGCTGGGCTCTCCTGCCACTAAGACTATGCAAAGGGCAGGATATCACTCTACCCACATATTCTGCAAAGAAACAGCTGGATAAAGGAATAAATGTGCCTCTACCTGGCTGTGGGCAGCTGATTTAAATTTTAGAAGTTAGGGGAAAACAGGCCCTTATTCATCAGCCTTAGGCATAACCAGGCTATGTCTGGCAATGAATGGGATTTATGCTCTACATAGTTACATAGTAGGTTAGGCTGAAAAAAGACATTTTTAAATGGACAAGTCCATTTAAGTTCAATCACTAGGGGAAAAAACATATCCCAGATATAAAACCCCAAAAGACATAGTTGGTCCAGAGGAAGGCAAAAAAACCCGGTACACTTTGCTTCAACAGGGGAAAAAAATTCCTTCCAGATTCCATAAGGCAATCGTATGTACCCTGGATCAACAGTCACTGTTATTTTTTCTTTAAAGCTTTAATACCCAGTTATATTCTGTGCTTCTAGAAAAGCATCCAGCTTTTTCTTAAAGCAATCTATAGTAGTTGCTGAAATTATTTCCTGTGGGAGCAGATTCCACATTTTCACTGACCTCAAAGTAAAGAATACCTTCTTCATCCGGAGCATAAACTTCTTTTCCTCCAGACGCAAAGAGTGCCCTCCTGTTCTCTCCAAACTCTCCTCATAGCTGAACTCCTCCATTCCTTTTAATAATGTAGTGGCCCTTCTCTGCACTCTCTCCAATTCAACAATGTCCTTTTTGTGAACTGGTGCCCAAAACTGGACTGCAGATTCCAGATGTGGTCTGACCAATGCTTTGTACAGGGGCAGGATTATGTCTCCATCTCTGGAGTCTATTCCTCTTTTAATACAAGAAAATACTTTGCTAGCTTTAGATATTGCAGCTTGGCATTGTATGCTGTTATTAAGTCTATGATCTACCAGAACCCCCAAATCATTTTCCATTTCTGACTCCCCCAAATGTATTCCCTCTAGACAGTATGAAGCATGCATGTTGTTAGCTCCCAAGCGCATAATTTTACATTTATCTATATTAAATGTCATTTGCCTCTTGGCTGCCCAATCAAACAGTACATCCAAGTCTGCTTGTAGATTATAGACATCCTGTATGAACATAATTCCATTACATAGTTTGGTGTCATCTGCAAACACAGAAATGGTACTTCTAATCCCAAACTCTATATCATTTATAAAGATGTTAAACAGTAAAGGTCCCAACACTGAACCCTGGGGTACACCACTAATACCCTTAGACCATTCAGAGTATGAATCATTAATTACAACTCTCTGGATGCGATCTTTAGACCAGTTCTCTATGCATTTACAGATTGACTTTTCTAAACCTATCGACCTTAACTTGCATATTACCGTGTGTGGGGTACAGTGCCAAATGCTTTAGCAAAGTCCAAGTACAGTATATCAACTGCAATTCCATTGTCCACCTGTTTACTTATTTCCTCATTAAAAGAGAGTACATTTGTTTGACAAATGAAGCCATGCTGACTATTACCTATATTGTTTTCTAGCAGAAACTCCTCGATGTGGTTCTTTATCAAACTCTCTAAGACCTTTCCAACTATGGACGATAAACCAACGGGTCTGTAGTTACCTGGTAATACCTTTGCTCCCTTTTTGAAGATAGGAACCACATTGGCCTTACACCAATCCATAGAAATAATAGATTTGAAATACCAGAGCTCAGCTCTTTGAGGACACGTGGATGTAATCCATCAGGTCCTGGTGCTTTGTCAACCTTAATTTTTCCCAGCTGTTTCTCTATCATATCAATTCTGAACCATTGTGACTCATTTAAGGCAGTGACATTGCTATTATGAATTTGGACTTGAGCTCTGCCATTTTTCTATGTGTACACAGAGCTGAAAAAAGTGTTTAGTAAATCTGCCTTGTCTTTATCCCCAGTTACCAACCCAGTGACATCCTTTAAGTGGCCTACATGCTCAGATGTGATCTTTTTGCTATTAATATATTTGAAAAATTTTGGGGGGGGTTTGCCTTACTTTCCTTTGCAATCTATCATTTTGAAGTGTTGCACATTTTATCCTCTTTTTACATCTGGTGTTATATTCTTTATAGTTTTGAAATGATGAAGGTGATCCTTCATTTTTATATTTTTGGAATGCCCTTTTCTTGCTCATTATTGCTTTTTTAACATCAGCTGTGAGCCCAATTTTAATTTTAGCCTCCTAAACTTATTACACATTGGATAATATTTTTCAGTGTGCTTTTGTAGAACAGACTTGAAACATTCCCATTTCTGTTCTGTGTTCTTTGAGGACAATATTGTCTCCTAGTCCAAGTCATAGACAGCCGCCCTTAATAATGGGCTCTCTTAAAATTAAATGTTTTTATCTTTCCTGTTTTTGCTTCCTGTTTACAACTTACATTAAATAAAATCTCATTATGGTCACTGCTACCTAGATTCTCTTTTAATTGCACATTTGTTATAAGCTCTGCATTTTTAGAAAGAACTAGGTACAGCAGAGTATCCTTTCTAGTTGGGGCTTCTATAAACTGTACCAAAAAATTATCTTGTAATAAATTCACAAATTTCCTCCCTTTTGCTTTTCCTGTAATGCCATTATTCCAGTCAATGTCAGGGTAGTTGAAATCTCCCATGATTAAAACACTTCCGCTTTTTGCTGCTTTTTCTATCTGTGCTAGTAGTTGATTTTCTATTTCTTCACTAGCACTGGGGGGCCTATAGCAGACTCCAATAATTATAATTAAATACAGACAGACACCACCACCCTTTCGTTTGACTCTGTCTTTACGAAGGAGATTATACCCAGGAATACGTACAGCCCAGTCATGCGAAGAACAAATCCAGGATTCAGCAATACCAACTAAGTCAAAATCTTCCTCACTCATTAATGCTTCCAACTCCCCTATCTTGTTTGCTAGACTTCTAGCATTGGTGAACAGGCTCTTTAAACCATTCCTGCTTTTACCATCACTGTTTGCCAAATCCTTTTGTTTTTTAGTACAATTAGTACTGCACAATCCAATCTTTGTTTGTAACATGGGAAGTTCCTTACATTTATGCATAACCCTCCCCCCACTATCCCCAATCCACCCTCCACTACTGTCTGACCCCTGACTAACAATTCTGCCACCCTATTTAACCGTCCCACCCCTCTCTGTCCTAGTTTAAATATCCCTCCACCATTCCCCCAAATCTTTCCCCTAGCACATCAGACCCCCTTTCATTTAAGTGAAAACCATCTCTGGCATACAGGTTGTACCCTAATGAAAAGTCAGCCCAGTGCTCTATGAACCCAAACCCTTCTCTTCTACACCAGGACTTAAGCCATGTGTTTAGCTGTCTAAGATCCCTCTGTCTTTCCTGTGTTGCACATGGCACAGGCAATATTCCAGAGAACATAGCCTTGGAGGTCCTTTTCTTCAGCTTGAAACCTAGTTCCCTAAACAGACTTTTAAGTATCCTCTATCTATCTTGTCATCGGTTCCAACATGGACCAAGACAGCTGGGTCCTGTCCAGCCCCTCCCAGGGCTGGCCTTACTTTTCTAGGAGGCCCTACCACTCCCTCTAGTTACATTAACCCAACTCCCTACATGTTCATCCTGATTAACCTCTCCACTCTCTACATCTAAGCCAATAACTGCCTGCTCAGTGGGCAGGAGACCCCTCTCAAGGTGATTCAGTGATTTCAGTGTTAAAATGCGCTTCTCCAGCTCTACAATGCAAGATACTAGAAAGGGGACTTACTCACATTTGTCACAGCGGTATTCACCTAGGAGCTGTTGCTCCATTTGTGCATCCATGTGGCAGACTGTGCACTGAACCAAACCTTCCATCTTGCTACCACTCATTTTCCCAGTTACAATTTTTGTTTACAAGGAGTTATAAAAAGGTTACTTACAGTTTGTGGTTACTATAAGGATTTACCTACTTTTGTTTTAAAACTCCTATTTTTTTCCCACTCCACTCCACTAAAGAGCCACTGATTTCACAAGCCAAACAGTGAGCAAGCTCAAGATGAGTGCCCCAGGAACTTAAATCACCTGTGAAACCTTGACCACTCCCCCTTGGAGGTCAGCAAAAAAAAGCCGCTTAAAACAAAACTGACAGTCAAGCAAACACAACCCGACAACAGTCAAACAGACATTCCCAAATGCACAATATCAGAGTCCTATTTTTTCCCCAACTCCACTTGATCAAAGAGCCACATGTTTCACCAGCCAAACAGTGAGATGGGGTCATCCCACTACTCCTGTTACACATCTCATTCTATTCCTGTAGGTGGCACTATAACCCACTGTTTATGATTGATCCTTAGGCAAGGGATATCTCTATTAATTTTTAGGCAAGGAAAAGAAAAAAAAATTTCATAAACCCATTTTGAACCTAAATGGTGAAAAATACAGCTGCTTGATTAGTTTCTGGTGCACCACCCTCCCTCCTACTAGAAATAAATGCATAACCCGTTTGTATATGGTTGAGGTTCACTTTAGTTATATCTTTAAGAAATAAAAGAGAAAACATTTCTCAAATATATCCACAAAGGTGTATTGTATACTGCTAAAACATGAAATTAAACAACAAAGACTAAACTACTTATTAGGAACTTGTCCACTTCCTACCAGCTTCAAGCCCCGCCCCTGCAGCATTCTCCCAACGCCCACATAAAGGCGGGAACCAAGCCCCACAAGCTGTTTGTAAAGGTCTTCTTGGCTCCGCCTCCAGCTCTGACAAACGGACTAGTCACGTTCCTGTTTTTGTTTTTTTAATAATCCGTGCAATTCGGAAAAAGTTTTGACATCAAAGTTTTCAGTATTCAACCAAATGAAAAAAACTCAACTGCTATGCTGAATCAGTCACGTTAGATAGCAATACCTCGGTTCAGGCACACCACGGCCACCAAAATGTGTTGCGGCTTTCTTTGGCTCTAGTGCGCATGCGCGAATACCGAGCATCGCACATGCTCTATTTACGTTGAGTAATACGCAGGCGCGGTGGCCCATGACAGTTTAGAAACCGGGACCTAACCGGGATAACATTTTTGCGGGATTAATCCTTAAAAATCGCTCGCGTCCCGGGAAATGCTGCTCTTCCGGGATAGTAGGTTACTGCGCAGTTGGAATAGGGGACAGGTGTTACTGTCAACGCTGGGAGCAAGTGACAGGTTCGTCCACTGTTTCATTTAGCCTCCTGGCTGCAGTGACATCACAAGCTGATTCCCTTGGCAAACACTGCCCGGTTGTCAGCATTCTGGACAAAAGATGCTTGTACTCTGACTTGGTTGCCATTTGGGGTATTTTGTGGCATACCAAACCTGGGCTGGGGATTCCAGAGCTAATTTGTCAGGGTGTGACTTTTTGGGACATCTTTGCTGTAAGCTGTTACACTACTGAAAGGGTCAGGCTTGTGCCAACCCATCATGGATGAGGGGGAGTGTAAAGAAATGGAGTTTTTGGAAGACTTGTCTGTGGGTATGGACACATTTATTCACCGCATTGATTCCACTGAGGTTATCTACCAACCTCGACGGAAACGTGCAAAGTTGGTGGGGAAGTACCTTATGGGTGACTTGCTTGGAGAGGGATCCTACGGAAAAGTGAAAGAGATGCTGGACTCGGATACGCTGTGTCGCCGTGCTGTGAAAATTCTCAAGAAGAAAAAGCTACGTAGGATCCCAAATGGAGAAGCTAATGTAAAGAAGTGAGTGTTTGTAAAAAGTTTTAATTGCCTTTTTTTTTCTTTTCTAAGCAGATAAAAATAGATGGAAACTCTTACCGAATAACATTTATTCTGCTGTAAAATTGTGTATTGTTAATGATTTTTTTAATTTATCTTTTTATCTTTGCAGCTTTCTTGCAGCTTCTTCCTGTTTATATGCATGTGCTACAGCAATGACCACATGGCATTTCCCAGGACTAATTTCCTAATGGCTACAACAATTGTTTGTGCCTTTGTAATGTGTGTTAAAGAGGCCACTTGTTGTCTCCATTGGGAGATGCTATGACAAGGTCACAATACAGGAGCACAATTAGAACATAAGAACAGAGAGCTGTCATTTCTATAACATGAAGTATCTGGATAAGGAGCCTTTATAACAGGATTACTAGGTATTCTTCAAGCACAAGTCTTGAATGTAGTCTTGAAAATTTTAAGAATGGCTTTTGCTTTTACATGAACATATTAAGGCTTTAGTGAATAACTGTACTTTTTTTATTATATAAGTTCACTTTAATATATTCAGGGACAACATGCAACTTCAACAGTGTAACATCCTAGGCAACGTATACACGTTAGACTTTTGTTGTGGGAAAGGTTCTTGCGCGATCCTTTCCAGCTTTCCAAGGACAGACTGAAAGATGCCTAACTGATTGCTGAACATACAGCACTGTTCTGTTATATGGGGGGGAAAGAACACACAAGCAGCACTCAGCTGCTCTCTTTCCCCTTCATTTGCATCATGGTAGTTCGTGGTCATTTGCCAGGACAGATCCATTAATGACGTTGGACGGCCACTGTACACACGCCAGATTCTGGTCCAATACCATCCCTAAAACGATAACACAGGTCAACAAAAAAATTAGTTTTGATAAATATCCGAAACTGCAAGCTTTTCTTAATCAGTTTTTCAAGCAGATTTCAGATCTGTTTTTAGGTTTTCCTTAACATATACAGTTTCAGAGTTATGAGTACTAATATAGTTAACATTGTACGTGCATGTATTTTGTACTAAAATGTAGGCACTATTGAAGTGAATGTTAATACATCTTCAGTGTGAAGTAAAATAAGGCACACTGTTGTAGAGATCCACTGAACGGTGTCAGTCAAGTAACATTGTTTCCTCAGAAATGCTTAGAGTATGATTTTCTTGTGTACTCTGTCTGGTTTGTCACGGTACAGCTTCCAGCAGTAGTCAGCCATCATACTTTCATTCCAGAAACCTTGGTAGCTGTGCTCCATTAACTAAATGTCCTGGTGAAAACGTTCTCCTTGTTCGTCACCCGCCATACCAAGATTTTCCGGGAAGAATTCTATTAATGTGCGTGCAAGAAAGTATTTTTATTGACATGTGCCAACCCAGTTTCTGGAGGTTAAGCAGATTCTGAACTCCTTCCTTGTAAGCAGGAGACTTATGGTTGCCCAGGAAATTTTCACACAGCCACTTGAATGCATCCCAAGCTTCTAGCTCAGCTGTTGAGATTGTTTGAAAACATCATCTTGCAAAACAGACTTGATCTGTGGCCCTATAAATATCCCTTCCTTCATTTTGCAGTGCTTATGTTTGGAAACTTCTCAACAAGGTACTTAAAACCCATGGAGTTTGATTTACTCATGGCCTTTACAAGGTTCTTCATGAAGCCTAACTTGATATGGAGAGGTGGCAGAAATATTTTATGCTGATCAACCAGAGTCAGAAACTTGACACTGCTTGTTCCGGGCTTATAGGTATCTCTTGGTAGCCAATCAAGCTTGACATAATGGTCTCCCATAGATCAGCTGTCCCACAGGCACTGCTTTCAAGCTTCTTTTAGAGAAATCAATGAAGATAACGCTAATCAGATGGAACATGCTCTTGTGACAAACTGCTAAAAAGTGCATTTATATCATGACAGTAGCACAGTGAGCCATCACTAGTGAAGAACGTTGTCAAGTTATGATTTCCTTTTCTGTAGTGAGTTACAGTTACACCCTTTGCAAACAAGTGCTTCTGTTTTAGCCTTGAAGCAAGAAGTTATGCTTTGTCTTTGGAAATTTAGATCACGAACAAGATCATTCAGCCCTGCTTGTGTAAAGGTCTCTGGTTCTGAATCTTCATTGGCCAGGTAGTCAGGATCAGATGATTCGGGGTTGTAACTGGCTGCAACTCCAGTGCATTCCTCATCACCATCTACAGAAGCAAGTCCATCATGTGGCGGTACCGGAACTGGCAATGAATCATCATGGGGAACAGGCCTAATTGCAGAATCGAGGCTGGGATATACAATTTTGTGTTTAGTTTTACCTGAGAATCCACTTTTGTTGACACTGCAAAAATAGCAATCGATTAGATGGTCTTGCGGTTCTCTCCACACCATCGGGAATGGTATTGCTGCCCAAGATTTATCCTGGTTACCAAGAGTGGACAGCCGAAATATAATTTGTATATCTTTTTAAGTTCTGTGGTAATTTGGCGACGTTGTGCTTGCGTCGTGAATGAACCACATGCGTAACAGAAACTGGATCATTAAGGCAATTTCTAGGCATGATGACATGAGATAAATTGCAGTTGGTGCTGTCTCTAACCTTAAAAAAGAAATCTGTCCAATGTTGTAATATGTAATGGGTTTCACACAATATATAATTAGCTGCATCAGAAAAACTAGACGTACTAGAGAAAAACTGAACACATATTTGAAATCCGCATCAAAAATACTACAAAGCCCACACAAATTTTATATCTGATGAAAATCACATGTTGACCTGTGTAATCGAGCGAGAATCATCTGACATGTACGTAGCCTTACTCTTGTTTTTTCTTTTGGTGTTGTTTTAGAGCTGTCATTACAGGCACATCCCAGGGTAAACATTTTTTTGACTTTGTCTGTTTACACTGTATTACATAAAGACACATGACCAGGACTGAGAACAAGAGAATCATTAGGGATTCCTCTAGGTATATAATAAATGATTTCCGTTGCAACATGACTAAAAAAAAAAAAAAGTACAGGCTTAAAAGATTTGGGAGTTTAGTAAACGTCATGCCAGGATGTCTCTCTTGCAAAACTTTATCGTATCTGTTTCTCCATATAAATACTGCTGGGTTCTACAATCATTACAGTTTCAAGAATTGAAGAGTAAAACAGTTTCCTTTTATTTTCTCTGTTATGATAGTACATGTGCCCTGCTATCATGGCTTTTGGATTTGATGACAGGGAGTCAAAGATGTACAGCAGAAGATTTCCTTTTTTTTCTTAGTCCTGGTTTGCATTGAGAGAGTAGACTGTAAACACACTGAATACGAACATTGCACTGTTCAATCCTTTCTGGGTTTGTAATGGCAGCTTTTAAAACATAGGATAATACCTGATGCAGCAGGTAAAGTTGCTTGGTTCCCCTGAATAAAATATTAATTTTGTTTTAAACTTACAGTTATTTGTTTAAAGTAAACCTAACAAATTGGTTTATGTAAAAACAGATGATGCTGTTCTCATCTAGATTCTCTGTAAAATATGTATTATCTTTTTTATTTAGCTTGATTTTTTTACTTTCATTTTTAGCCTGGTATGTTACTGAACTGGCTGTGGGTCACTTAGTAAACTTCCCTCTGTGGTTACCTTTCTTTAGTGATAACAGCTCCTCACTCTTCATTGCTGCCCTAATCTCTGATGCTTCTTCCACACCCAATGTCTTGATTAACCATTGGGAAGCCAGTAATTTTGCAACTAACATGTTTTTTTTTTTTACATTTGCATTATCAGCATTTGGATCTTCGGTACCTTATAGATGTGTAGGGTGTGCATTGTACCACACAAATTCTGCAGGCAGTACATTCAAAATGCACATGTGGCCAGACACTTGAGTATTTACATATTCCTTGTGAGCAATAAAATGGCTTTAAAACTAACCATCTCTGACCTCTCTGGCTGCCTAAAGATGCAATTTTTTTTAAATTTTTTTTTTTGGAACTATACTTAAAAATAAGACATTGCAGAAGAGACAGGTTATATCCCTGCCTGCCTGTTTGAAATCTTTTGTGAATTGTGCACACACAAAACTCAATATACAACCAGGGTATCCCAGCATACCCGGATTCTGAGAATGAATTGACTTCCCACATGCATGCCTGGTAGTTACATCTTTCCGGCCTGGACCATTGAGATGGCGGAAGACCTAAACCAGGTAGAGGACTGGGTAAACATGTTGGTGCCCAAGACAGAACAAAAAAAAAGTGAGTGTAATAATAAAACAAATTGCGAACAGCCAGGTCAGCTTATTTTGCTGCAGAAGAGACATCCCCAGTCCCTTCTGCAGTCAAGAACCCCTCTGCTTTCACTTTATTTTGAACGGTAGTAAAATACAACCTTATGGGCAATCACTCACTAATGAAAAAACTTATGACTTAAAATACAATAAACAGTGATGAGCAAGATTGCTAGTACATTTTCATGCCTTCAGATTTATGTACAGAACTGGCCTACAATGGTAGGAAACGGCAAAAAAAATGCAAGAAATAGTGTGTTATAAATCTATATATAACTTTTTTTTTTTTTAATGCATAGGGGGATTTGTATACTTCTGCATCCTAATTTTACTAATGTAAAACAGACCAACAGGCCCTAAAATGTTTGAAGACTAGGAATGTCAAAAGTATTTATATGCTTCCTTATTCAGAGTCAGTGTAGGGTAGGTGGGAAAAATTTGACAGCCAGGCATTTATATTAGAAGTTAGCAGTGGCAGTCTATGTGCTTTATGACATGTTTCATTTCAGACTTGTGTAGTCTGATGCGCATTACCATTTTATTTATGTTTGGGTATTTGTAAAATTATTAAAACTGTGTCTTGCTGTAAAATCTTTTTTCCTGCCTCTTCAGGGTTTTCCATATATTGTAATAATACAAACAGGAATTGAAGTGAATTTGAACCCCCAAACAAAATGTATTGCATCTTAGTATTTCTACACACACCATGGTTGTTACACTATGTAGCCTATTTATAAAACACTGAATCTGACATTACTGCCATTTAAACACATTGACCACGAAGATTCTCCACCAGGTAATGTTTCAGTTAATGTCAGATTCACTAGTTTTTAAATAGATCTTTGTGAGTTCACACTAAAGTAAAGTGACTGGTGCCATTACTCTTGATATATCTTTGTTGCATCCCCTTTTGTGTCATTGCTAGTCCAGCAGTTCCAAATTAGTAACTGATAGTAAGTTCTGTAAAATTCAACTTTACTTTTAGATTTTTGTGCAGATACAATTATTTGATTTCAGCAACTTACAGAAACCTTTTGACCTTAAAGCACTTTATTGACTGAATTGAAATATCAAATAATGTTACTTCCAACACCCACTATCTAATGAATGTGAGGAAATGGCTTAGTGACAAAGTGGTCTTAACCAGATACTCTATGATGAGTGTCCTTTGGACAGAATGTGTGTTGTTGGTAGAATAACTGGGTGAAAACCGAAACAAAGGTCTTTAAAAGAAAACTAATGCAGCAAGTACATTTTATAACAGGAAAAGTTTCACCACCTATTGTTTTGAAAGCCCTATGCTAGATCTGAAACCACTAAAAATGAGTCCAAAATACCCCAGAGACCATGGATTGACTGATTCTGCTTTGTTAGATATCACTTTTGGAAATTATTTGAATCTACATTTAGTGTATTTTAGACCCAATGCCTATACTCCAACACAGAGGAGCCAGAGCTTCCAAGTTAACAAAAGATATTTTTTTGATCAATTTGCTGGTAAGGACTTATTACTGTTATGGACTATTGGTACACGATTTCACTCAACTGATCATAGTTATTCTTAGAGAACTGCTCTCAATGCCTGAGGATGTTTTCCACCTGAGGGTGGATGGTTCCCTGGGCATTCTGACTCGGGTACATCCTGCCTTGGAGTGTCTCATGTATAGGAATCTTTAGGCAAAGATATGATATCTGTACAGCATATCTAGAAATTTCCATTTTTATCTTTTTTATCTTTTATGTTAAAGGGTTACTGAGTAATTCCTCTTTCCTTGGATTACACCTGGTGTGTGTGCTGAGCAAACCTGAGGAGACTCCTGGCAGATGTTTGGGAATATTGTGGGTTGGGAGCATTCTGGAACCTGTGATTCTTCAATGCTACCGCTATCCTAGAGCTGTTCTCCCTTTTTTTTAAAGAGAATTGAGTAGCGCTATCTAGTTGGTCACTGTCCTTGTTGGTTGTGTACATGGAGGGGCCTGTTTACACCTGTGTGTCCTAGTGTCCATGCGCTAGCATATTACGTTAGGGCAGCCTATTTAAACAAATGGACTTCCGAGGCATTATAACAGACCAAAAAATATTGAAATTTTTTTTTATGCTTCTCAGATCAACACATGGCAAATGCAATGCCCTTGCATTGAGCCTAATTGCCTTTGTACATTAGGGTGCTATTCATAACAACTGGGGAACAATTTTGAACAAATTTTTTGTTGACCTCAATTTTTAAGCTTATTTACACTAAAATAGGTATGCTGATTCTGAAAGTGCAGTTAGTTTTCTATCACATCAGGTTTATTTCTCTACCGCCAATATTAATCCAATTATTGTAGTGTGGCTTTATATAGGCTATTCATTTACACGCAAGACAGTGTGGTCAGAGGTTGTGCGCTGCTCCATGTAGTGAATAGGCAACTAACCCTGACCCTTACATTCGTATTTCCTTTCTTTCAGATCATGTCTTGCTCTGCTGTTTCTCGTCGTAAGTGCCTAAACAACCCTGTTTCATTTTGGTATATCTGTGGCAGTATAACCTTTTAACAGTCAAAGAGCGAACATCAGCACATTTGAAGAACAAGCCTATATGGCATATTTCAAAGTTTTGAAAGTTTTCTTGGTGATCAAGATAAGTCCTAGGCCCCTCATAAGGTGTGCAAACAGGGGTTATGGTTGTGGACAAAGGGAACATATGAAAAGATGCCATTTGGTATACCTATGGTTTGGCAAGAGCCATGAGATCATTTCAGTGATCATTTTCTGTATAGTCAAAACTTCAGGATATAACAAGAAAAATAAATGTAACATAAGAGTATCCTAGTTTACCATTGGCTATACGTCCAGTGGCTCATTCCGATGAAATCCCAGCGCCGGTTTTCGGTGTACTACCCCCTCTTGAAGAACATGATTATGGTAATGAAATGGGTGACAACAATGATGAAGAGTTTAAAATTGAAGAGGACTCTGTTCGTAAGGGATTTGATCAGCATGAGTTCAGTGATTTGTGTCTATCGGAAGATAGTCACAAATCACTCAGCTTCAGAACTCCTAGCATCAAGACTGCGTGAGAAAAACTTACTTGAAAAAGGAACAAAGGTATCGTACTTTCGAACCTGAGAAATTGCATTTCTGCCGTACTTTAGAACGGACAGTGGCTTTGTGTATTGCCATAACATACCTGGTTTAATGGAGGAATTAGGAATTCCAAACTGTAACTCAACTGAATAACGACTATTCATCAATAGCTGAAAGTGGAGGTTAAAGTGTCTCCTCCTTCACAATGACAATATATTTGGGTCAGTCCCTATTGGCCATTCAGTTTCTCTTTGTGAAGAATATGCGGACATAAAGAGAGTCATTGAGTTGTTGCCATATCACCAACACAATTGGGTCATCTGTGTTGACCTTAAAATTGTATGCTTCCTTCTTGGTCGGCAACGTGGATACACCAAATATGCCTGTTATCTGTGCATGTGGAAGGCATTGGGTGGAAAGGAATTGGCCTCCAAGATCTTCCCTAAAACCAAGGTGATCCAAACATTCTACATGAGCCACTTGTTGATAGAATAATTTATTCCTGCCTTTGCACATGAAACTGGGTCTGGTGAAGCAGTTCGTTAAAGCTCATTTTGAAATTTCCTAGCCTGTCATTTGAAAAAATAAAGACTGGTGTGTTTGGTGGTCCACAGATTCGGCAGCTCATCAAAGATGAACATTTCATTAGAAGAATGTAAGAAGTCGAAAAGAATGCTTGGTGATCATTCAAAGCCATTGTCAATGACTTTCTTGGAAACACACAAGCAAATATTTACACCAGAAATTGTCCAGAAACTATTGGAAAGCTACAAAATGCTTGTTTGCAATATGAGCTTCAAGGTGCATATTCTGCATTGCCATCTTTCTAACCTCCCGGAAAACCTTGGTGCAGTCAGTTAGAGCATCCTGCAGGCTTGTCCTAACACTGAACACTCCAGGAAATGCTATAAGCGTAAATTTTTACCTTAACCGCTTACCCGAATAATTTTCAAATGTTGTACTATAAAAAAAATGTCAGAGTAATAATAAATCCTTTGTATGAACAAAACAAATTTAAATATTACATTTCAAGGTATTATTTCATTATTTTTTCATTGTATGTCAAATTTGTATGTTTTTTGACAAGGGTACCCTGTATCATAGAAACTGTATGTGATAGCAAAAAACTGGGGTCATTTCTGAATTCACCACCCAAAAATAAGTAAAAAACAATGGTAAGATCTAACGCAACAAAAAATGCGCAATCAGTGGTGTTGCAATTTTTAATTTGCGTTACTTTGCGCTGTGTTAGGTGTTTCATTCTTCTTTGTTTTAGAATTTGTTGCCTTGACGGTTAATATGCAAGTTAGGGACATTAGGTTTAGAAAAGTCAATTTGTAAATGGGTGGAGATCTGGCTTAAAGACCACATCTAGAGACCTGTAATTAATGATTCATACTCTGAATGGTGTAAGGTTATTAGTGATGTACCCTAGGGTTCCGTGTTGGAACCTTTACTGTTTAACAACATTATAAATGATACAGAGTTTGGGATTAAAAGTACCATTTCTGTGTTTGCAGATGACACCAAACTGTAATGGAATTAAGTCCAGGATGTCTATTATCTACAAGCAGACCTGGATGTACTGTTTGATTGGGCAGCCAAGTGGCAAATGGCATTTAATATAATATAATGTAAAGGTATGCACTTGGGGGCTAACAACATGCATGCTTCATACTGTCTAGGGGGAATACATTTGGAGGAGTAAGAAATGGGAAAAGTATCTGGGGGTTCTGGTAGATCATAGACTTAATAACGGCATGCAATGCCAAGCTGCAATATATAAAGCTAGTAAAGTACTTGTATTAAAAGAGGAATAGACTCCATAGAGATGGAATCCTTCCCCTGTACAAAGCATTGGTCAGACCACATCTGGAATATGCAGTCCAGTTTTGGGCACCAGTTCACAAAAAGACATTGTGGAATTGGAGAGAGTGCAGAGAAGGGCAATTAAACAAATAAAAGGAATGGAGGAGCTCCGCTATGAGCAGAGTTTAGCTGAACTGAAGCTATTCTCCCTTAAGAAGAGACGTTTAAGGAGAGATATGATCACCCTGTATAAATATATAAATGGTCCATATAGAGACCTCTCTTCCCAATTATTGACTTTGAGATCATTACAAAAGAGGAGGGCAGTTCTTGCGTCCGGAGGAAAAGAAGTTTAAGCTCCGGATAAGGAAGGGAATTTTTTCACTGTAAGGCCTGTGAAAATGTGGAATCGACTCCCTCAGGAAGTAGTTTTAGCAACTACAATAGATTGCTTTAGGAAAAAGCTGGATGCTTTGCTAGAAGCACAGAATATAACTGGGTATTAAGGATTTAAAGTAAAGATAACAGACTGTTGATCCAGGGAACATCCGATTGCCTTATGGAATCAGGAAGGAATTTTTTTCCCCTGTTAAAGCAATTGTACCAGGGTTTTTTTTTTGCCTTATATACTATGTCTTATAGGATTTTATATCTGAGATACTTTTTTTTCCCCAGTGGTTGAACTTGATGGATATATGCCTTTTTTCAACCTAACCTACTATGTGACATTAAATAGGCTCCAGTCCCAAAGAAACTTTTGTCCTCTATTGGTTTATGTTGACCTGTAAATGTTTAAATGTTGGCTTCTCTCACCACCTTTAGGATGTTCCGGTGACCATTCCAGCTCATTGTCATTGGTTTTCCTTTCCTTTTGGTGGTGGCCTTGTTTCTGGTATACTGGTGTAACACAGCAGTATGGTCTTGGCTTGATGTTCTTTTCTACCAGCAGTTGTGCACTCTGGTAGGTGGCTTTTAAGCTGCAAGCAGGCCCTTTTTATTTATTTTTATATATATATATATATATATATATATATATATGGGACTCCATAAATTGTATGCTTTGTTGCCTACTTCTCAGTTGTCCTACTTTTTGGATGTTTCCCAACACTTCATGTGTATCTCAATAGGCAAGAAAGGCAAATGTTTTTTTTAAACTTATCCTAAAATCCCGTTTTTGGAATACATATGTCTATCCCCTCCCCTTTTATGAAGATTCTCTAAATTTGTTTTTTTTTTTTTTTTTTTTCTTTTTTTGTGGGCAAGGATGAGAGCTTGTCGGTTTTTTATTGTGTAATAGAGCATGAAGTAAGGAGAATTTCTCCCTATAAAGACACTGGCAAAAACACTGCAGAATCACACACAAGACGGGTGCCCAACCTACGGCCCGCGGGCCACATCTGGGCCTCTCCTAATTCCCTCTCTCCTCGTTGTCTTGTGGGGGATGAGGCAAGTATATCTCCTATGTTTCTCTATGGGATCATGCTTCCGGGAGTGGAAGCTGCTCCCTGCCCACCTTGTACTTTGAGATAATCATCCAGCAGCATGGGTGCTGTATCTGTGTCCATGTAGCAGTCAATATCCACATGTATAAATCATTTCTCCTTCACTGATTGTCATTGAAATGTGAATTGTTTATGGTACACGGGACACTGAGAGCTGTTACTAAACCAAATTTAGGCTCTCTACACATAAGTTGCCAGATACGGGGTCACAAGCATAAAAGCCTAATAACAATCAGGGATATTTTCACATTAAGTGGGCTGTTTTAAAACCAGGGTCCCCCTGGGGGCCAATCTCATGGCAATGAACATTAGGTTACTGCCAATTGTGTGTGCTGTGGTGCCCCATAAAGTTCACAAAACTTCAAGGTTGTGTTCAGGTTGGTGGTAACTTTGTGGCGCAGTTACTCCTTCCTCGTTCCATGAAACCCTGGCTCTGAGGGAACTTTCAGTACTGTTCACTGCTGCCTGCAGTCAAATCTGCAGATGCTGCAGTGCGAGGGACTGAGCAGCTGGTTAGCTGCCGGATACACAGAGACATTTTGGCAACTGGAAACGTGGAAGCCAGTGGGAAACTCCTTATGCCCCCCCCCCCCGATTAAAATGTTATATACATCATATCACACTACCCTGTCACAGCTATCCCCCCTACTCCCTATGAACCCCAATATCTCTTTTTAACAGTAGATGAAGGGAAATGTAGGATACGTGGGGAACTCTTGTTACTATTCAATTTATGTTTTAATTTATATCCATCAAGATAACAATATGGAGACCTCCGTTGTGGACTACCTTCTAAAAATTATGGATGCCTGGCTTGTTTTTTTTACCTACCGACCTAGAACAAATATACAGCTCGAGATATATATGGGTGTTCTTGTTCTAGCTTAGTCTCATTTTGTTTTTGCTTTGTTTTTTACTCCCATTCACATAATAGTTCTGTTTAAGGTTACTCTTCTTGTACTGTGTTGGTTTTTTTGTTGAGTAGGTTCATAACTAGGCTACTTTGATATGTTGTCCCAAAACAAAAACTTAAGGAGCAACACCTAGTTCCATAGTCTTATTCCATTAGTGCATTATCATTTATTTACCTATTGAGGTACCTTCTTAACAGAAACCTAAAGAAGGCTGCAATTAAGAACATATCTCTGTTCATAAATTGATGGTGTTCACAATTGTTACTTTCTGATGTTTTTGAGTGTTTCGACATCTTGTTCTTGTCTATTTTCGTTCTATTAATTATGATAGTACTTCAAGTTCTTTTCTTTTTTGTTTCCTTTTTATACAGAGAAATTCAGCTACTGAGACGTTTGAGGCATCGCAATGTGATCCAGCTAGTAGATGTTTTGTACAATGAAGAAAAACAAAAGATATATCCTTCTGAGTGTCAGTTTCCTGTTGATAATGTCCTTGGTGCCAGTTTAAATTTGTGGTTTATTTCCTTTTAAAGCAATTTAAAGTTTGTCTAATAGAAATAAACATTGGCTTTTCAGAAATTCAATGGAGATTTGTCTTCAAAAAAAAACCTCTGAGAATGGCCATAGGTTAATATGTTAGCACATAGATATATGCATGTGCTTGTCTTCTGTCTGCTGCACTGCCAAGAACTGCTACATTTTCCAGTGTGCTGTACTATTTTGACCAAAGCAGGGAACAGATTTGGCAATGTGTTTATGTGCATTATATGAACTTATGAGCAAAAGTCTTCATTTCCACCCCTATGGGTGCCCACTCATTATTGGCATTTCACTTGATTTGTGCACTACCTAAGGCTGGGTTTACACGGACATTTTTAAAAATGCATGTAAACGTTCCTAATGCGTTTATATGTGTTTTTTGGCCTTTTTATTAGCGTTTTAAAGCTTGCCTTTAAAACGCGGGAAAACACCTATGTCACGTTGTTCTGCGTTTTCCTGCGGTTTTAACACTTTTACATTTCAAGCTCTTATAAACGCCGGAAAACGCCCCATTGAAATAAATAGAAGCGTTTACCTGCCTTTTTGGGCTTTTTCCAGTGTTAACCCCGTGTTTTAATTTTTTAAAAGTTGCAAGATAACGCTCATAAACATGTCTCAGGGAAAAGTCCTCAAAGTGTAGATTAGCCTATTGGAATGCATGGGAATTTCAAACATGGGTTTTTAAAGCCTCAGGTTAAACGCTGGGGAAAACGTCTGTGTAGACTAAAACTAAGACAATCACCTGTTGTAATCAGACATGAACTAACCTGTAATCATAATAAAGAGAATTCTGTTTTTTTTTTGTTTTTTTTGTTTTTTTTTTTTCTAAAAAAAAAAACTTACAATATTGTGTTAGGCAGCATCCTTTTTGGAATTTAGAGCAGACCATTTCTAGGATATTCATAAACGGGGGTAAGGTTTGATCTAACAAGTATACGAGGGAGTGCTGAAAAGTTCCTGGCTTTGCCCCCTTCCAGATGAAATAGAAAAATGAGTGTGGGGGCATATGACAGCCTAATATCTTAGTATGTAACTGTGCAAATATCAGGTCTTTGCAATTCTTAAAACTGTTTTTTCTTTTAGTGAGAAGCTGTGCTGGCAGAGGCACAAGCAAGTTTCACGTCGTTGGAGTTCCAGCCTGTTTTTGTTTCTTCAGGTGAAGTCGGCAAAGGACATTCACTCTGAGATGTCAAAACCTGGATATCTCGTTTCAAGGCTGGGCATTTCACCGTTGAAGATATGCCCCGCTGTGGGTGCCCCCCAACCTCAACTGACCCGGCAACCTGCGATGGTATCCATGAGCTGATTATTGAGGACCGGCGAATATCTGCAAAAAAGATAGCCCAGATGTTGTTATCACCACTATCCTAAACATGCGCAAGCTTTCAGCGGAGTGCGTGCTAAAATGTTTGAACAGTGATCAGAAGAAGGAACGAGTAAAGCATCCAAAGCCGTTTTGTCAGATTTTGAAGCTGCACAGGACTTTTCGGCTAGGTTAGTGACTGAGGATAAAACCTGGCTGCACATCTATGATCCTGAAACCAAGGAACAATCAAAGGAATGGCGCCACAGCTGGTCCCTGCGGCCGAAGAAGTTCCGAACCTAGAAATCTGCCAAAAAAGTAATGGAGTCCGTTTTCTGGGACAAAGACGGTGTTCTGTTGGTGGACTACCTACTTCAGGTATCTAGTATCACCGAACAGTATTATGCCAACCTTCTGGACATGCTGAAGGAGGTAATTAGGATGAAACGCTGTGGAAAGTTGACCAAAGGGAACCTTTTTTTGCAAGACAATGCATCTGCGCACACGTCCAACATTGTGGCTGCCAAATTGAACACCCAAGGATTCCAATTGGTCCACCATCCCCCCTACTCACCTCACCTGGCCCCTTTGGACTATTATCTGTTCCCGAATTTGAAAAAACACTTGAAGGGGCAACTTTTTGAGGACATTTCTGACATCAAAGATGCTACTGAAAACTGGTTTGCGGCCCAACCAAAGGACTTTTATTTGAACAGTCTGGAAAAGTGCACCAGTCTCGGGGGGGATATGTTGAATAAATGTGTTATTTCATAACTCTGGCTCTCTTATTTCTGGACAAAGCCAGGAACTTCTCAGCACCCCCTCGTATATTTTTTATATTCACTGTAGCCCTAGTACATAGAAGTTGTACGTGATTGTCAGAAAATTGTCAGGTTTCTACACTTCTACGCTCATTTTAAGTCAGTGGCTCGTGACAATTTAACTTGCAAGCAGTCAGTTGTGCAATAAATTTATCATAAATGGCTCATGGGATTATATATGGTAGTTTAATCTTTACCTGTTATGGTACCATTACATCAGCTGTTACAGCTTTTAACCTTTTATCTCTGTGTAAAATTCTTTCAGGAATGGCTAATAACTGATTACAAACTGTGTTTTTGTTCCTTAATTTTGTATATACGTATATGGTTATGGAGTACTGTGTATGTGGAATGCAAGAAATGCTGGATAGTGTACAAGAGAAGAAATTCCCTATCTTTCAGGCGCATGGGTAAGTCCTTTGTTCTTTTTTTGCTATTTTTATTAATCTTTCCATTATGTTTTAAAATACCACTCTTGGGATTTCTGTGGGGATTAAAACAGGGCTGTGAAGTCATAGGCAAAATCTACTTTTATGTACCTAGAACAGAACTGGCAGAAATAAATTGGCTCAGACATCTCAGAAGTTAAAATTGTTATGAAATAATACAATATCTATAGAAAAAAATCCACCCTATAGAATTAAAACGCAGTGAATGATTCTTTTACTATTGCAAATTCCAGTTGAACTATTATGCACGCTGAATTTAAACCCAATTCTTAATCCAGATTAAACATAATTATAACGTAAATGAGAGGGGAATCTTTTGAAAGGTATACATTTATTTTTTTGTGTAATTATGGTTATTCAACTTTTGGACAAACTTTATCATTTCTATTCATTTAGTTTTTTTATAATTGGATTTGGACTATACAGCACTACCATATCCTGTGCATACATTACTTACAGATATGTCATAAATTGTGCGCACTGAATGCAGTGGTCCTGTCTATCTCCTGCAAACCCCTTTTAAATACCCTGTAAATAATAGGAAAATAACCTTCTTTCCCTGGCAGATTAACTGGACATCCTTTTAGATGTACCCAAGGCCAAATCGCCCACTTGGTCATTTATGCTGAAGTACAGTCTTGGTTGAAGCATGTTACCTCTCATAGTCTTGTTTACCAGAGTCATAGTTTACATAAGACTATAGACCCATATGTGACTATACTGGGTATTTCCTTTGGCCCCTGGTGCTAAAAAGTCCAAAGGTAAAATAAAAAGGTAACTACTGGACATATTGCAGGTGTTGATCAACTCAAACTGGGCAGATAATGAAAACCATATTCAAGTAAAAGGTATATTTGGTGAAAGCTGCATCTCAGAATTAGATCAGCAGATATAAGAGGTTGAAGCTCCATACAAAACTCCTTCATCTTTACCGTTCATTGAGTGCCACAGCATTTCATATTCATGAACTGTGGTTTGACATCACCTGTAAAAAATTAACAATCCCTCATCTGTAGTGCCGGTTGACTCGGCTCTGATGCAGCAATGCTGATCACCGATCAACGGTTATGCTACTATCAGAGGATAAATTTCAGTATGACACTTGATTCCTAACCATCCTGTCCTAGGAGAGGTTTGCTGCCCCCCTCATAGAGGTGGTTTGCAACACTTTCAGTTTGGAGCATTCCCTTGCCCTTAGCTGTTAACATTTTACTTTCTTTATATTTAGGCATCACAGGATCTGGTTTTCATCATTGACCTTGCACTTGAGATGCAGGGTGGCTTGTGGCTGTTTTTGCTTACGCTCCATTTTGCTACCATTGCTTTACAGATCATATGGGAGTTTTTCCCCAGCTGGCCTTTTAACCATTTTCCTTTGTCTATAGAAGCTGTTTATGATATAAAATTCCTTCTCCCACCTTTTCACTAAACAATCTTTCAGTCATTGTAACTACCATTTCAAATCTTCTACCCACTCTGGTGGGCACCGCTTATGATCTTGATGGTCCTCCATGGAACGTGCATTTTTTTTTTGCTGCTTCTAAGATTTAATGTTGGTGGTGGCAGCCACCTGTGTAACAATATGGAATTTATTTTTTCTAAACCATTTCATTCAAGTTAAAGAGCATTTCAGTGGATCTGTAAAAACTGGTTAAGTTGAGAGGATATGTTTGTGCTCTTATGCCCCTTTTTTTTGCTTCAGGTTTACTAGATGACTTTTGGCACCATGCTCTTGGGAATTTTTTTGGGGGGTCAATTGGCCCTTTTCTAACCTTGTGGCTCAGAGAAGTCTTTTTAGAAAACTTGCCACATTATCCTAATTTAGTTGATGTGTGTTATGATCCTGTCTCTTACATTTGGTGATCGAGAGTATTCCCTCTTGTCTACCTTGGTTCATTTTTTTTTTTATGGCTCCTTGGTAGATGTCCCATTACAGTTTTGTGCCACAGGGGTCATTTTGTTTCTCTACTTGTTGCCAATTTGTAATTTTAAATTTGGTCTCCTCAAACGCTCAATAACGTCCTCTGTGTTGCTTGGACATTTCCTGTTCTAATGTGTGTGATAGCATTATGGGCTTCCCCAGGTCTGTCTCCTGTTGTGTTTTTTTGGATATGAGGGAGCATTGGGACTTTCATGGTCTCACCCTTATTTGGTGCACATTGTGGCATTGCTTCCTGCTGTCTATCTTCATTTGGCCCCTCCTGGGCGTTCCTGATCAGATTATTATACCTCAGTATGTCAGACTGATCGTGTTTCATCTCGTTTTCCAATTTTTTTTTTTTTTAAATTGAGGAATGTATTTGTTTGCCATCTGATAGTTTAGTTGTGTGGCTTAGAAGCTGTTATATTTGTTTCTTTGTTTCTTCGTGCCTGTGGTTGCTGGGTTTTTGTGTGAACTTCCAGGGATGTCCCATGTTTAATTAAATTTAAAAAAAAATGCAGCACTATTTTATGGCAGTTAAAAAAAAACAGGTCTTCAAAACTTGAACTTGGTCCCACCTCTTACCTCAGATCAAATCTGTTTGTGAACATGGATGTCCATCACAATAAAGGGCCCATGACGAGGACCAAACTACTTTCTACTGGAAACTGATTTTTTAATGGTTTTCACCAAATGTAATGTCTACTTTCTCAACCATTTTATTATGTGTTCTGTTTTAATTTCATATATATATATATATATATATATATATATATGTATATATGTATATATGTCCCTTTCAGTCTTTCTGTTGACACAAACAGTTAAATAGGGGTTTTAATCATTCCCTATTTTGCCCCCCAAAAATTTACCTTTTGACCTCACATGAGGTTGTGTCTTACCATTGTCAGTTTTTTTTAATCCTGTCATCCTGTAGAACACTTTGCCTTTTTTATTTATGCTTTTTTTAGATGTAGCTATTGTTTTAACTTAGGAACTTTTTTTCTTTTCTACTTTTTTCAGTTATTTCTGCCAGCTTGTGGATGGTCTGGAGTATCTTCATAGTCAGGGAATCGTGCACAAAGACATCAAACCTGGGAACTTGCTGCTTACAACGGATGGGACGCTTAAAATCTCAGATCTAGGTGTTGCTGAGGTAGGTTGTGAGAGATCAGGGGGTCACTCCTACAGTAAGCCACTCCAGCAGTGGGGTAAGGCAACATGGGGTCACCTCCTTTCTCTCCACAGGCCTTACACCCATTTGCTGAGGGTGACACATGCAAGACCAGCCAGGGGTCTCCCGCTTTCCAGCCTCCAGAGATTGCAAATGGTCTGGATACCTTCTCAGGGTTCAAAGTGGACATCTGGTCAGCAGGCGTGACCTTGTGAGTGTTTCCATCTACAGTTACCTGTGGATAATCAATACAATATTAAAATCAATATACATTTCACCTCTACCCCTTTTAGTGCAATATTTTTATAAACTAGTTAGTTTAAACCCCAATATTTTTGAATAGAAGCAGGTTTTTTCGAGTTTCTTTATAAATTGTCTAAAGAATTACCAAAGCTTTGACTTCTTTGTCTTTTTGTTCAGGTATAATATCACAACTGGGCTGTACCCCTTTGAGGGGGATAATATATACAAACTATTTGAAAATATTGGAAAGGGAGACTACTCAATACCTGAAGAGTGTGGTCCACTGCTGTCTGACCTTCTAAGAGGTGAGAATTTACTATACACAAAAGAAATATCTATATATATTTATATACAACATTTTGAAAAAGACAAAGGGGTGAACTTGTGCTAAACATAACTTGCATTTGTGTCTGCTGTAAAATATGTGATGCATTTTGATTGGTTGATCAATTAGTTTACACCTAGAGATTTAAGGTGAAAAAAGAGCATGCGGTTAATTCAAGGCCATCGGCTGGGTAAACTGTAAGGTAACTATTTGTTTAGGTTGCAGATGTTGGCATTATTTATTTCTGTTCTATTCATTAGAGGATACAACTCCTTTAGATCACCTTATGGGTATAGTTCTGCCATCATAGGTACGTGATCTAAAGCAGAGGTGTATCTTTCATTAAATGCAGAGAAAAGGATTGTGAGGTGATTACAAAACATGCTATCTCCAGGCAAAATGTTTCCTTTATTTTTGTTTGCATCTTGTTTTCCTTCTTTTTGGAACATTAGTAAGAAATTAGGCCTGTCTCAGACAATTCCCTGCTTCATTTCTTTTAACCTGTTTCTGCCTCTTCATGAAGTCTGTAGAGAGCTTTTAGTTATTACACTGGTCAACAAACATTTTCTTGCCAAAAAGAATAAAGTAATTTTAGGTTATGTTAATTATGGTATTGGTTTTGCTAGATTGGCTCTTGAAATAATAACCTCAATAATTACCTCATAAAAAAAAATCTAATGAAACGTGAAAATTAGGCAAAGTTAAACTAGATATGCCTACATATACAAAATAACATTTTTGGAATTCCTAATGTCAATATATTCTATATTCAGTATATTTACAGAACTAATCACAAATAAGTCATTGAAAAACTGTTGATTTCCTTTTATGCTGATTATTAAGACAATCATGTTGAAGATTCCAGCAGTAGTTTGCCATCATGTGTCTATCCCATCTGCTCTGATACCTTTCTTCCATCACCTTTATATCTTGATGGAACCTCTTCCCTTGTTCTTCAAATCGCCAAGTTTTTCTGGAAATTTTTGCAAATGGCTAAGGAGATAGTGTACCTTTTATTCTTATAGTAGCACCCAAACGTTTAACGTTTAGGAGCAAGTTTTGTACCAGTTCTTCATAATTTTGTGCTTTATGGTTACCCAAGAAGTTCTTGACAACTATGACATAGTTGTGCCAGGCATAAGCTTCAGTCATGTAACTTGTGAAATTTGAATCATTTATCAATTTCTGCAACCTGGGGTCCATCAAAGATTCCTGCTTTTAATTTTTCAGTACTCAATCCAGGGAAGAATCTGCAAATGTATTTGAAACAGTCACCATCCTTGTTCAGAGCTCTAACAAATTGCTTCATTAATCCCAACTTTGTGTAGTGGAGGGAGAATGATTTGTTCTTTGTCAACTATTGGCTAGTTAATGATGTTCGCTGCACCTTTTTTCATGTTTTCCCTTGGGGGCCATGTCACTTTTTTCCCAGTGATCCTACTTTGCTGTACTATCCCTCAAGCAGATGAAACATAGGTACTTTGTGTATCCACTTTGCTGTCCAAGTAGGAAGTTTACCATTTTTAAATCAACACATATGGACCATTGGTGTTCATGTTAGCAAAGCTTTTGTAGGGCCATTTTGATATTTTTATATTCTTTCTGTAATCTTTAAGTTTGGTTTAGTGACCAATTGAAATCGAAGCATAGCAGTTGCCATTAGGCAGTAAAACAGATTTCAAACTTCGAGTGGAACTGTCTTTGAAAAGTGTACAAGTCTTCTGCTCAGTATTCTGGTACTCCCATATGGGCTAGTAGTTCAGGGATGGTACAACAGTACACAAATTCTCCATCTTTACTGAAATATGGTAGGAGTGTCACCTCTCTTGTCCTATAAACCATTATTTTAACTTTCGGTCTCGGACAGTTCTTTTCTTTTAGCCTGGATGCTAAAAGTTCAGATACTTGTTTTGACAGACTTAGGTGACTTATTAAATCATTGAGCTCTTCTTGGGAGAACTGCTGGTTTAATGAAACACTTCCTTCATATTCACTTCCACTGCTAACTCCTGGATTACACTCCAAACCCTGTAAAACCGCCATATCGAATACAGGAATTTCAGGGAGTGTACTGAACTCTTGCTGATTCCAAATCGGGGTACTTTTCACAGCACAAAAATAACAATCATCGTTATGATGATTTTTGGGTTCTCGCCATACCATAAGTACACCAAATTTCAAACTTTTCAGTTTTTCTATTTTTCCACTGATGTAGACACTCTACACAAGTTTTGCATGCCATATGGGGACTCTAATACTTATCTTGGTCCCCAGTTTAATACTAAAATATGCAAGATATACTTCTTTTACAAATTCTGTAATGTTTCTTTTCTTTGTTTTTGCTAAGAATATTCACCAAAAATGTAGCAAAATTACATTAGGGTCATTTAAACAACTTTTTCTTGAAGATCTCATATTTGTATGAATATGAAATGTATGAATAAAGAGAAGGCAAATGAAAGTTTCATGAAAATAATACATTTAATATAAAAACAATATAAAAAACATTGGTGTAAATAAAGATTGATAATAATATGCTGTGTTAACATTTGTTGTTGGTAAAATTGTCTATTCTGATTCCTGTATCACAAGAACTAGAGCCAATTCAATTAAACTAATGTCATTTCTAAATTTAGCAGACCTGAAATACACTAAATTAAAAATTAAAAAATCCTTCGCAAGTGAGAAAATGTTTTTTATTTTTTTGAGCTGTGGTGTTGGTATTATCGTTTATTTATAAAGCACCAACATATTGCAAAAACACTGTACTATAAATAGGGGCTGCGGTTGACTTGAAGAACAAGTACAAATGCTGGCACATGACCCAGCTAAGTTTACAATTTTAATAGTGAGGATGCATAGTATATCTTAGGTAGGTGAAATTGAGTTTTGGGCAAATAGTTATGGTCATCGGAAAGAATATAGGGTTGTAATTTTAAAGAGGTGGGTCTTGTTTAAATGTGTTCAAGGTGTATTTATTAGGGCTAGGGAGGGAATTCCAGAAGTAGGGGAAGCCCTACAAAAACTTTTCAAGCAGTCTGTGAGAAGAGGTTATGAGTATTTTATTTACAGCATAAGACATTATACAGCATAGAGAAAGTTAAATACATTTGAGTGTCGTCTGCATACAAATAGTAATGTAGGCCAAAGAAGAATTAAATTAGGCAAGAGTGGAGGGGTAAATAGAAATGCATTCAGGTCCAAGGACTGGCTCTTTTGGAACACAGATAGGTGGATGAAGAGTCACCATTGAAAGAGATTTAAAATGTTTTGCCAGATAAATAGGAAGTAAACCAAGCGAGGGCACTGTGACCAGTAAAGTGTAAAAAAATCATATGAATAAAGTGTATGTTCTAAACTAGAAAATAGTGGTCCATAGTGTTCAAATTGGAGTAAAGATCCATAAGGAGGGGCAGAGAAATGTTGCCTTGTGACTTGATTCTGAGAAGAGAAAAGATGGACAAGTGGCAAATTTTAAAGGTAAAAATTTAGTTACTTATTTATAAATAAGACACTTCAGCAGTTCAGAGCCATACTGAAGAAGTGAAACAGTACCAAAGTTAGAGAGTAACAATGTATTGAGGGATCATTGTAGTTTAGGTGCATCGTCCCAGCAATTTGTACTGCACTGGGAGTTTCATAATTGGTAAAATATTTGCCAATACCAATTTCTTGAACAGAAGATGGAAAATTTTTTAATTACAGCTTTGGGGACATGTGTAAATAAAGGCATACCTCCCTGCCTAACATGAACTCATATTAAATTATGATTTAAAAAAAATGTAGTTTGTAAAATGTTTCATTCCAATTTTTGATTGACTTAGTATATTCTCTGTGTCACTAGTCATCTAAGAGGGATGGTTATGACGGTGTATTAGAATGTGCAAAGTGACCTGGGAAACAAAATAATAAAGGACATGCATACACTTTGTGCCAGTTAGGGAGAGAGTGTTGTATGTAAATTCATTTTGTATTTTTAGGTTACTAGGCTGTGATGAACACCATACAATCACTTTAATTGTAATTGTGAAATAGGATTGTAATCTGCAGAAGAGTGTCAGTTTGTCTAAAAGAGAGGGACTGGGTACAAAAAAAATGAAGAAAAATTTGCTTTAATAGAGCGGAAGGAATGTGGTAAGTTGCCACTAAGCACCAGTAAAGCCCATTTAAAACCAATAGCTTGCAACACCTCCTAATGCAGTAAAAATGTAGGCTTCATTTGTCTTTTTTTTTATAATTGTATTTGTATGTGTCACACTTGGGGAGACAGGGCCACTAGGGGGAGATACAGCTTAAACAGGAGTGGTGTGAGCCCTGAGGAGGGCCAAGGCGCAGGCAGAGTTCAAGCAGTAACCAGTTTTTCTCCAGAGCCTCTGATGGTGAGGATGTTGCAATGCTGGTTACTGCCAGGTTGAAGTCCTTGGGCACACCAGGATGGGCAGGATGAAACACGGTACCAAATCACAAAGCTGGAGAATAGTCGAGGAAGGCCGGGGCTGAGGAAGGCAGCAAGCAAGAGAGGTAAGGTCGCAAGCCAAGGGTCAAATACCAGGGATTCAGAAGACAGACACCAGTGACACAGGGAACACAGGAGGCACTGGTAACACAGGGATATCCACAGACAGGGAGGAACACTGGAACAATAACAAGGGGTTAACATAGGAGCAGGACACAGGAAACACTGGATTAAGCAACAGGTGTACAGGAACTAGCTCAACAAAACTAGGGGCTTGGTGCTGTGTCTGAGCTAGCTTCATAGCCAGGGATGGTGAAGAGGCTAATTTCTGATTGGGTGGCGAAACTGATAGCTTGCTAACATAGGCACGCCCAGAGTCAGAACTGCCTGCATGCACAGGAGAGAGGTATCTGCACTTTAGCTAGGAAGACGCAAGTGTGACATTATGAACATGTGCTGGATGCCATTAAAAAAAAATGACATTGAAGCAGTGAAAATTACCATTTGAGGCACACTTTACTTTAGTCCCCAGTCCACTTTAGCCCACTTCCCAAACACAAGTGGATTTAAAACTCCACTTAAAATATTAACATAATTTCTTCTGTAAAAAAAAAAACATTTCAAAAAAGTTCATCTGTTCTTTATCCTCCTAGGTCAATTCATCAGGTTTACTGTAATTCATTCCTCCATGAAATCATATGGTTACCTTCCTTTCACATCCTGCACAGTTCAGCATCAGAAAGTTAAAGCAAAACTTTAGGTTGTGATCCACCAAAGTCGTCGCTAACACTGGGATATGTATTCTGGTATTGTATGCTGACTAAATGCTGTCACATGGAGCAAGTCGCCTTCCCACTCCTGCATAAAGTATGCAGTATGTCTTTTGGCTCCCAGTGCTGGATACCAGTACATTAACTTTAAAAGTAAAATTATAAGGTAAATCCAGCCGGGCATTTTACTAAAGTTTCAGTTAACCTCACTCTAATATTACATCCCACTTATTGCTTGTTTTCACCATCCTCAATTTTTAAAGTTAATTTTTGACATAACCGAGAAAATCAAAACATGTACTCCATCCCTTCCTTCTTTGCTTGATATACAGTTAGGTCCATAAATATTTGCACAGAGACAACATTTTTCTAATTTTGGTTCTGTACATTACCACAATTCATTTTAAACAAAGCAACTCAGATGCAGTTGAACTGCAGACTTTTAGCTTTAAAATCAGTGGGTTGAACAAAAAGATTGCATAAAAATGTGAGGAACTAAAGCCTTTTTTATACCACAATCACTTAATTTCAGGGGCCCAAAAGTAATTGGACGATTGACTCAAAGGCTATTTCATGGGCTGGTGTGGCCAATTCCTGCGTTATGTCATTATCAATTAAGCAGATAAAAGGCCTGGAGTTGATTCAAAGGGGGGGGGGGGTGCTTGTATGTGGAAGATTTTGCTGTGAACAGATGCGGTCCAAGGAGCTCTCCATGCAGGTTAAACAAGACATTCTTAAGCTGCAAAAACAGAAAAAAAACACCCGAGAAATTGCTACAATATTAGGAGTGGCAAAATCTACAGTTTGGTACATCATGAGAAAGAAAGCACTGGTGAACCTCAGCAACGCCAAAAGACCTGGATATCCACGGAAGACAACAGTGGTGGATGATCACAGAATTATTTCAATGGTGAAGAGAAACCCCTTCACAACAGCCAACCAAGTGAACAACACTCTCCAAGAAGTAGGCGTATTGATATCTGAATCTACCATAAAGAGAAGACTTCATGAAAGTAAATACTGAGGGTGCAAGCCACTCATAAGCCTCAAAAATAGAAAGGCTACATTGGACTTTGCTCAAAAACATCTAAAAAAGGCAGCACAGTTCTGGAAAAACATTCTTTGGACAGATGAAACCAAGATTAACCTTTACCAGAATGATGGCAAGAAAAAAGTATGGAGACGGCGTGGAACAGCTCATGATCCAAAGCATACCACATCATCTGTAAAACATAGTGCAGGCAGTGTGATAGCTTGGCCCTGCATGGCTGCTAGTGGCACTAGGACACTAGTGTTTATCCATGATGTGACACAGGACAGAAGCAGCCAAATGAATTCTGAGGTGTTCAGAGACATACTGTCTGCTCAAATCCAGCTAAATGCAGTCAAATTGATTGGGAGGCGTTTCATATTACAGATGGACAATGGACCCAAAACATACAGCCAATGCAACCCAGCAGTTTATTAAAGGAAAGAAAAGAAGTGGAATATTCTTGAATGGCCAAGTCATTCATCTGATCTGATCCCAATTAAGCATGCACTTGTTGAAGATGAAACTTCCGACAGGCCCACAAACAGCAAAGGAGGAAACTCGGCATATGGTGATGTCCACGAGTTCAAGACTACAGGCTGCGATTGCCAGCAAAGGGTTTTCAACCAAGTATTAGAAATTACCATTTTATATTAAGCTTTTTAATTTGTCCAATTGCTTTTAAGCCCTCTCAAATGAAGTGATTGTGTTAAAAAAAGGCTTTAGTTCCCCACATTTTTATGCAATCTTTTTGTTCAACCCACTGAATTAAAGCTGAAAGTCTGCAGTTCAACTGCATCTGAGTTGTTTCATTTAAAATTAATTGTGGTAATGTACAGAAATTAGAAAAAAAGTTGTCTATGTCTAAATATTTATGCACCTAACTGTATATCGGTCTAGATTTTCCAACATGTTTTGAAGAAAATGTCTGGTTAAGGTTAATATGCTTCAGTTTGTGGATGTGCATTTCAAGACTTTTTAGTTTTTTTTTTAATAATAAAACATGCTCTAAAAAGAAAATTGATGTTCCTTAACCTTTTGTAACAAGCCGCTAGCTGGATTAACACTATAATTTTAATAGGACGTTTATTTTTGAAATTTTTTTCTTTGTGCAACGTTTACATTTTAGAGATATTAAAATTTGCCAAGGATAAAGTTGCATGCTTGCAAAGTTCAGTAAGATGGGACAGAAGCCAACAGTGGGTACCATGGCATAACTGGGGAACAGCAAGATTTTAGAAAACCTTTCCTGTTTCCTGAAAAAAGCTGCCCATGAAAACACCATGGTGTGGATGCTTGCTTTTTTATCCAAATTTTATGGTAATGGAGTCTCAAGTTTTAAATTGCAGTGCAAATGTTTAATCATTTATGCATGTAAAATAAGTGTAAATTGGATTAATTTATTAGATTTAAAAATACATTGGCTTCTATTTTGCTTTGTAAGGCTTATTTAAGGTTTTCTGCAGTACTCATGCAGCACAGTGTGTGGAGCTGCTTTAACATGGCAAGATGTACCTGAATGTTTAATATGCAGTGGAGCATCCCTCCTCAGTCTGAAAAGGATCAGCTCTGACGTCTTTTCATTCATAGCAAACTCCATAGAGGTTATTAATGTAAACCTTCATTCAGTGGTGCAGAGCTGCGTGTCTTTGTGTGGGTGTATTGGATAGAAAAGAGGAGAGCCTTAGCTTGCAGTGGTTGGAGTCTCAGAAAATTCTGTATGCTTGTGGAATCTAAATGGGTTCCCTGCGTAATCACCAAATCTTTTTTTTTTTCCTGTTTCCCTTGTGCTGGATGTAAATCAGCTTTGAGAATCTTAAGCAGAAATTAAAAAAAAAGTGAGCATTCCACCTTTAAAGCTACATTGTTTTAATCTGTTTGTTAAAAAAAAAAAAAAAAAAAAAAAATGTATAAATATTGCATGCAGAGGCATCCACTCTAATCCTACAGGAAGATTGCAGGATTTTAAATAGTTTACATAATTTTATATTTTATTTTAAACTTTATAAAACTCCAACATATTACACAGTACTATACAATAAATAGGGATTTATAAATGAAAGCGAAAAATGCAAACAGTGACACAGGTCGAGGAGAGGACCCTGCCCAAAAGCGCTTACAATGTAGGAGATGGGGGAGCATTTTACACAATAGTAATGGGTTGTTAGACTGACAAGGGTTGAGTAGCCAAGTTTAAAAAAGTGTGTTTTTATGGCTCTTTGAAATGTAGGTGCAAGTCTAATTGGACAAGGAAAGAAGAAAGAAGCTCCAGAGCCTGAAAGCAACTCTGGAGATGTCTTGTAGTGGTGTATGGAAGGAGGTTTTGAGTGAGGATGTCCTTAACAGGGCATTGGAGGAGCAGCTAGGAATTTATTTGTGTATAAGGTCAGAAATGTACATTGAACAAGAGCTGTTAAGTGATTCTTAAAAGTAATGCACAGTAGGTTTAATTTTGATGGGGGCCAGTGTAGTACAGTAGAACCCTGGTTATCCAATCAGATAACTGGTACCCAACAGCTCAGTTTTCATGATTGCTCCTGCAGCCTTAGCGGAACTGTGGCATGTGTTATGCATCCAAGAACACATACCACAGTTCTGCTAGGGCTGCGGGAGCAATCGGGAGCAGAGCTGCCAGAAGAGCTGAGCTCTGCTGATTTCTCTATGATTGGCTGAGAAAAGGGAAACCCTGATGACAGCTCAGGCATCATCAGGGTTTCCCTTTTCTCAGCCATTAAGCACTATAGGTGAATGGGGACAAGTCTCCCCATTCAAATCTAACGCTGAATGGCTGAGAAACATCAGATTCAGAGTAACCTCAGTTAGCCGGAAACTACACTTATTCCAGAATCGCCCATTCACCATAGGCGCCGGATAACCAATGTTCTACTGTATTAGGCAAAGAGAGGTAGCAGATGAAGAATGGAGAGATAGGTTCTCTATCTCCAGCAATCATGATGAGTTGTAGTGGAGAGAGCCTGGTTAGTGGGATGCCAGAAAAGAGGATGTTGCAGTAGTCTAGTCAAGAGATAAAAGCATGTAACAGGAGTTTGCTGGTCTCTGAGGAAGAGGCGATATTGGATATATTGCGCAGGTGGAAGTGGCATGACCTAAAAATGTTCTAAATGTGGAGAGTAGAAGAAGGGCAGTGCCCTTCTTGAAAGTAAAAGGCTCCCAAAAACCATAGACCACACTTCCATCTGACAAACTAATGTCTAATGTGTAACTACTGTGGAGTTTGAACTTTTGTGCTAAGGTTTCCCCAGTAAAGGGGAACTGTAACAAAGATAGTATAAGCAAACTAAAAATTTGGTTCAGAGATGGTTTGTTAGGAAGCAATAAGTCAAAACAATTTTTAGTTTTATACCAGGGTGTACATGACGGGTATCCAGATGAAGTTCAGCAGGTTTAGATGAAATCTAAATTATGGAAAGATGCAAGGCTTGAGGAAATGCTTGGTGAATAGTATTTTTTATGAATGACAAAATTATTATTATTATATTTTTTTGCCACCATTTCAGAGTTCAGTTTTGTAATATCCTGGGTCACATGTTTATGTACAGCATGCTCATTAGACAATTAACCTATATAATAACAGTGCTGATTCATGGTCTAGTGAGCAGGCAGATGACATAGATAGGAAGCGGTCAGAAACTTGGAGCTATCATTTTTTTTTTTTTTCTACGATATATGCTTTAGGATAGATCACAGAATATGTTTGTTTAAAAAGATGCCAAATTGTTAAAGACAAATTTAATTACAAATCTAGTCTAATTCTTTGGTGTGTTTTTTTTTTTAGATTGAGTATCACCGTCAATAGCATCAGCTACTGTAATACACTGCTTGTCTTTTGTACTTTGTGCACTAAGCTATTGGTTTGGTTTATTTCCCCATATTTTTTTGCAGGTTTCTGTACTTTGATGTTTTATATGTGTAGAAATGCATTAACGTTCTAAATCACACTGTCACAATGGAGATCAGTTTCCTGTGATTCATGGTACTGTTGGTTAGTAAATTCAGCTGTGCTGTACCAATTCTACAATCAATAGGAACTTATTAACATATTTTAGGTATTGTTGGGACTTATAGTTTTGTCTATCTCTGAAGGACAAAATATTTTTTTTTTGTTTTTATACTTTATTTTAAAAAATTAAGTCATATTTAAAAAATATGAAATGTTGTCACAATACAGATACAAGAAGCAAACTGAAATGTACAGTACATGTAGCAACAGGGGTATGTTTCACCAGAGGACTAGACCTTTTAGAGGGTTCAAAAGGGGAATTAGCTAAACTTCAGAGCCTGGACAGAGCAGCTAGAAGCAAGAATCATAACGATCATCTTTTCAGAAACACATTTTGGGATTGCCTAAATATTATCAGACAGCCAACTATTACACTACCATTGTCACGTGGCCAAACACTTTAGGATCATATCTTTGCTTTTCCCTTATCTAAGTAGAAGCACACATTCCAAACTTCTCTATACAATTATATTCCCTGTACTACCACCTTAAACAGTCATTGAAGCCATATAATCATATGGCTGATCGGCACCAATATGTCCACGTGCCTACTGAATTTTATGATCAAAGTACCTTCAAGTAGAATTGGCATCAGTCCTTACCTGTTAAGAGTTTCAGCAATACCATCAAGGTATCCTAATCCTCTGAAGAAGCCCTGCAGGGCGAAACGCGTCGCGTAGGAAACTGTTTTGCTGTAAACCTAACTCAAATGTACCACATAAGCACAATGTCATGATAAGACTAGCGCATAAATGTTAGCCTAGGGCTAAGGATAGATGGCTATTATCTAGTGTTTTAGGATGTTTAAAAAAATTAAAATTTATTTTTTCAAAACAACATACTCTTGCCCTACAAAAGCCTACTTCTTTCTTTCTCCCTATCTCTCACAACATTCTCACATGTAGCAACAGATAATATCTATGGTTTCCATACTGCGACAACAGATAATCAATTGCAAAACTTATCCTTGTTTACTAACCTCCCTGGTGGTCTAATTATGTCAGTATTTTTATGCTAAAAGCGGTACATTGTTTTGCATCGAAATTTATTTTACACTGTAGGCCTATAATTCTTAGGCATACCTCACTGAAATGTGTGAGTTATTAATTTATTAATAAATTTAATATTAAACTTTAAATAAAAAACACAAAAATCTGTTAAAACAAGGGTGCATAAAAATACTGAAACCTGTAATATAACTGTACAGTAGCATGTATAATATAATGATTACTTTGTATTGGATTCAATACAGTTATTTTGTATTGAATCCAATACAAAGTTATCTGAATTTCCCTACGCACTGGCCCATGCACCAACGTCACCTGGGAACTCCCGGGGAATGTCTGTGCACTCGCTGGCAGAAGATCAGAGAAAGAAGACACAGCGTGAGGATCCGACCAGCAGGACGCCAGAAGATGCCTATGGGACCAGGTAAGGGTTTTTTTAAAAAAAAATGTTTTTAGCTACCCTGAGTGTGGCTCGGAGTTACCGTTTTCAGCATGTTTTTTTTTTTTTTTTTTACCCTGAGCCACACTCGGGATTACCGCCAGGGAGGTTATTCAGGCAGGTACAGTGAGGGTAAATCATCAATCGGGTAATGCCCCATGAAGGAGGAATAAAAGGGGAACAAAAAAAAAACATACCAGTAGCCTTAAGTTTCAGGGAATAGAATTTTGGAGTGGGGAACAAGGTTCAGGGAAGTAAACCGATCCACAGAGGACGTGAAAAATATATAGAAGGAAAAGTGGATCAAGGTCAGAAAAAAGATGGTAGAGAGAGGTTGACGGAAGATAAACTGCCGCTGGAGGAAGAGGATTTAAAGTTTTCAAGGTCGAAAAGAACTGCTAATCGGCAAATAGGTGAAACTACATTCTGTAAAACCACATGCTAAAAAATGTTTCATTCATTCCTTTGAGGAAATTGGTGAGATCCTCAATTTGTCTAATATTGTGATTTTTGTATACCAAAGTACAGTTGTAGAGCTACTTCCAAAGGACAGATTTACAAGTTTGAGCAGCATTAAACAAATGAATCAGAGCAGCCCCCCTACAAAATGCCCTGATTAAATGTAACAAGTTATGGTAAAGGAGGAAAGACCAGACCTCTGGGGAACAGCTGACTGGTGGCACGTGGCCCCAGCAGAGGTCTAATTTGGGGCATGACCAGAACAAGAGGAAACACACAATCCACACCAGTCTGGAGTCCAGAAAAATAGAATGAAGAATATGTGGAGTCTGATACCATTTCCAAAATGTCCAAAAATGATTGACAGAAGTGTTTGTTGCTGTTGTGGAGTGAATTGCAAATGCAGATCATGCTCCTATTTAGGGGATCAAATCATGAACAGGACCTTCTCAAACGTAAATATCTTCAAATGAAACAAGAATCCTGCATAAAAATTCAAGAGATGATAGTGCAAAAGTTGCTCACCCCTCCAAATGGGACAAAATGGGATCTTCAAAGAAGTCAGAGATTAAAGAAAAATATCTCTCCTGTTGCAAGGAGGGGGTTACCCAACTTACTGAGATAAGGGTGGACAGTCCAGGAGAAATATAAAATATTGCCCATAAAAATGAGTAACAAGCTAAGGTAGCTCCATAAGTTAAGTGAAACAAAATACTAACATAATTGGCTGTGTAGGATTTATCCTGCAATCACCCAGAGCTTATCGGAAGCAAGCCTTCATGAAGGTACAACTTAGGGAGCCATGGGGCTACAAGCTTGATCTGCAGTCACCAAGTGCTTTTTTAAGGTATGCCTGCACCAATCGAACATCCTGGCAAGGTGAACTTCAGTAATGCAGAGCTTGATATCACTCAAGGAAACACTTCCTGAATGAAGGATATTATGATATATTATAATATAAATATAGGTAGTTTGCCTGCCCAAGAAAAGATACTTCATTATTGCATCAGATAAGATATGCAAAAATGCATGTAAATACCCTTAAAGAGCTTTGTGATTATGAAAGCTAAATACATTACAGGCTTACAGTTATTTTCTATGAAAAGCCACCTCCGCCCAAATAGAAAAGCCTGTCCTCTGCAGATAAGGACACTGCCTCTTTAAGTAGTGTTCTAGATGAAAGGTCTGACATGTCAGTTAAAGCTACCCAATCTGCAGAAGCATGATTTTGTTGATTGGAGAGCTTCTGTATTGTAGCTTAGTAATAGGATCCTCTGTTAAAACGGTGAAAAACTGAATAACTGTGATTGTTTATGTAATTTTAGTGCTACATTGGCCTTGCTTATTGGCCTGCAGGACATTTTACATGAGTTTCCAGTAGAGGGTGTTTCTTCATTCATGCACAACATAATGTCACTTAAAGAGGAACTAAACCCAAAAGTGCCTAAAACAAAAAAAAAATCCACCTACCTTTAATCCTGCAGGGCAGTCCGATCCATCCAGAGGTCTCTTCCATCGGGACCCATGTCATTCCGGCATCCTTCTGCGAGCTGGCAGCTTCCTCTCTTCTTCCGGGTTCTTCTTCCGGGTTCTTCTTCCAACGTCACCTGACACAGGCACGGGATCAGGCGATGTAGGTTAGGAAAAAAAACTTGCCGATCCCACTGCTCATGCGTGAGATCGGCAATTCTTTCCCCCCACGAAAAGCCTCCTTCTGCGCATACCCGAGATGCCCGGGAGGCTTTTCGCTCCCATTCATTTAGAGGACAGTGCTGCACTCTTTAAAAAACAGAATATTTACTTAACATAAAAGGGTTGTCTACCCTTTAATGTAAAGTGAATTTTTTTGAGTTTAGGTATACTTTAAGAAGCAATTTAGCATGAATAAAATGGAAGTCAGATAAGTGATGTGATTTGCTAGACTTAACAGTGTAGGTTGCAAAATAAAATGCTACTAATACTAACATAAACTGCTAACATCACAACAAAATATTTACAAATCAACTGACTTGTGAAGCTTACTTTTTGCTATTGTTGCTCATGTTTGTATTTCAATCTATTTGTTGATATGGATAACAATAAAAGCAATGGTAATAAGCTCAAAAGTGAGTCACAACAATCATATGAAACCATTCCATTCTCCATATAAATGCAAAATTGAGATAAAATTCCAGTGGCCACAATAAGAAATAAAAACATGACAAAAATTGTTAATGACGTAATAAACTTTGAGGAGAACCAGAGTAGAATGGAAGAAGGTGAAATGAACTAACAGCATTGGTGGAGCAGCACAGAGTTAACAAAGGAGAAAAAAAAATGATAAAGGTAGGGAACAAAAATGACAAAGAAAGGGAAAGCAGGGGAACTTCCTTCCAGGTGTTATCTCGCATAATAAATCCTCAGGTTTCAAGTTTTTTAAAGGACATCTAGGTTATTGAGAAGTACAAAAAAAGTTTTATGTATAGTTTAGTACAGTTTTTGTTGGAGCAGCCAATAAAATGAAATAAATTTGACATAGTAAGTGTTTAGGTTGTGACAGGCCTCTCCTAGGGCTATGTACACACGTGCAATAATTGTCGTTGGAAAGGATCTTTCACGATCCTTTCCAATGACTTAACGACTGCACATTGCATGAACGAGTGCTGTACATACAGCACCGTTCAGCTCTATGGAGAGGGGAGGGGGAGAACGATGGAGCAGCACCCCCTTCACTTCCATTACGATCGTTTACCGTCTGTGGATCCGCCAGGATGGTCGTTCGGACGATGGACGATAAGCTCTGTACACAGGCAAGATTCTCGTCCGATATCAGCCCTGAGCCGATTTTCGGAAGGGAACCATTGCAGGTGTGTACCTAGCCTAAGAAAATGCATGCTTTCTGGGGAATTTGGAAGATTAGTTTTTGTGACAGAAAAAAATATGAATGAGAAAAATGAATATTCTTGCCCAGAATCTGCTCAGCCATTCACTGGTATTCATCACTGTCCCCACTTGGCCACACCCACTAAAGCATAGGGGTGATATGTGAGTTAGGTTTATGGAGTCTAACCAGAACCTTGTACCATCTAAAGATGGTTTTATAATTTGCTTCTGTCAGTAATGAGTGAGGCCTTACATGCGCAACCTCTTCCTGTTTGTGAGTCTAAGGAGATTTGTAGGTCCCCCTCCTGTTGTTCGCAAACACTTTCAAAAGGAGTCCAGTGAACGGGAAGGTTCACTAACTTTAGTTTAGTGCTGATGAATGAACAGATCTCATGATAACAAGACCTCAGTATAAGAGAGTCTGTAAACCTGGATCTTTTGACTATAATTTCTCAGCCCCCAAGGAGTTCCCCTATTCTCTGACCTTTTCTCCAGCCCCATCTAAACTGACCCTGGTTACATTTCTGGCTAAATTCAGGGTTACCCCAGAGTGGTGTTAAGTGGTCGTAAGCCAAAACTAGGGCATGTCTTCTCTTTAGTGTATCCCACACTGGATCATACATAGAAAAAGAAAGGACTTAATATGATTGGTCTCACATTAAAAGGGATCCACATTTTGTAGTAGTGTGTAAACGTGCAAGAGCCTCTAGAATCAGATCGTCCACTGAGGTCTGGGATCTGTTTTGTGTTATTGCTAATTTATAAAGACCTACTTACAGATCTGTATTGTTAGCTGAATACTAAACATGTTTTAAATGTATGTTTATTCATTGACTTATTTCTATTTATTATTTGTTATTAATTTATATAATTATTTCTATTTTAAATCTTTTCCCCAGGAATGTTGGAATATGACCCAACAAAAAGGTTTTCAATACAACAGATTCGTCGTCACAAGTGAGTTACTTCAATTTCTTGATATTGCTAGAATCGTAGCTCTGCACTGGTACAGAAATGGGTGGTTCAAAAAAAATTCTAGTTTAAGAAAGAGTTAAAAAAAAAAAAAACTGTATTTATTTAGGTTTTCTTGTTTATGCATCATTGGTGAAATTTCCTTTACTCCAAGTGATGCAACGGTAATGTAGAAAAATATAATCAAAATTTGTGAATGGTATTTATCTCTTAGACCGTTGTCCTGGAAACAAGCATCCTCTGTTGAACGCTAAAATTTTGGAGTTCACTCATTTTGTTTTGTTGACAATAGTTGTCAGTGCAGACAGAGCAATAACTCCCCGATGGGTCAAAGACAAAAGATTTCTAGAAGAAGGGAACATGGCCTGGGTGAACAGACACATTCTTTCTCTCTCCACTATTTATATTCTAGGTGTTGAAAAGGAATGGTCCATTTATCTGGAAAATTTTAGTCTACTAGCTTTTCACTCTGAAGTGCATACATTCATTGAATGGTATGATGCACAATATTCTTGCCCATGCCTCATCCAATGACCCACTTGATCTTTACTTGTACCTTAATTTTTGCAAAGACTTCTTTTCTAGGTTGAGGACAATTCCTTTGTTAATTCTTTCTTAGAAGGTGTCTTTTTTAGTGGCACCTCAACTTGATAGGTGTCTCATCTTACATGAGAGCAAGCTTGCTCTTCATGGTCATTGCTGCTTTTTTCAAAGATGATGCCTCCTTTTTTCATTTAAAAGGGACATGGTTTTACCTTTGCCTTAAGGAGTAAGTAAACCCAAAAGTGCCTAAAACAAAAAAAATCCAACAATCTTCAATCCCGCAGGGCAGTCTGATCCATCCAAAGGTTTCTTCCATCAGATCACGCGTAATCCTGGCATCCGCCCGCAAGCTGGCACACTGGGTGCCGCCATCTTCGTCTCTTCTTGCGGGTTCTTCTTCCTATGTCACCCGTCCCAGGCGCGAGATCAGGTGACGTAGGTTGGGGAAAAAAATACTTTTTTCCCCCACGAAAAGGCTCCATCTGCTCATGCCCAAGATGCTTGCATGCCCAGAAAGCACCCAAGAGCCTCCAGGGATGCCTGACGTAGGTATTCCGGGAGGCTTTGGGGTGCTGCACTGTCCAATTTTTACAGAGTTCAAAAAAAATAATGTATATGCTTCCTTGGATGCTAGTTTCAGCCAAAAATTCTTGTAACTTGTTCCTACAAGTTGAACCACTGAGGTAACACAAGTAGTCTAGATCCCCTAGGATGGCACATCCATTCATGACATCGCAAGAAGGTGTGCAGTATCTCCCAGTCTCAGTCCCAAGGCTGGACAGGGCCTATTAAATTCCGCACACAAATGCCCTGATCCAAGTCTTGCAGGAGATTCTCCAAGGCACCATCCTCTTAGTCAGACTTTTTCTCAGGAGTACATTCAGACGCTTGGGGGTTATTGACACTACTGATGATAAATTTTATTCACATTTGATCATTCCTTCATATTGGATTTTACTTTTTTTTTTACAAAGAAAGATTGAACAACTTCATCTCTATTTTCATCATCAAACGATATCTAAAGTCAGTGTTCCCTCAATTGTTTAGGCTGTATAATCTATGAAAATAATTTTCACTGAAATATAATTTCACATAACCAACTTCAGGGCCCTGAGGGCACAGTAAGGGCCAAAGAGATGCAGGTTGGACACCAAACCCGGCACAGCTAACTAGAACGTCAGTGGGACAGGCACAAAATATAATTTCACATTTTTTTACATATTCATAGTTCTCTTTATGTATTTAAGAAATTACCTGTACATTTATAGGGTAGGGATGCTGGTAGGTTTTTTTTTGATCTGTCCAATTGCCTCTGTTTTCCAAAGCTGCTTAAAAATGGTAGAAATTCTCACTTTTTTCTGTATAGTCAATTGTTGCATTATTGGATTGTCAGTGTTTATAGATGATCTGAATAGATATTAATCTGTAGATCTTTCTACACAATATTCATAGGGTAATCTTGTGATGTAAATGTGTTTTCTGTTTAGGAATATTATTTTAATTTTTATTTAACTTCTTGAACTCCATGGTTCATTGGAGAGTTTTTTATTTTCAGTTTCTCTATATAATTGGCATGTATTGCCTTCTCTTGTATTTGATTTGGTTCTCTCCATTTTTTTTTTTTTTTTTTTTTTTTTTTTTTTTTTTTTTTTTTTTTTCTGCATTTCCCTTTATACCTCTTATCTGTGGAAACCTTCACCCTCCCTTTTTTGCTCCCCCCCCCCCTTAGTGATGGGTGTTTAGAAGACACTGTGTGACTCATCTACTGAGCCTGGAAAGATGTGCAGACTAACAGCAGCATCCCCCCTTCCATCCTCAGCTGGTTGCCACGGCAACTGGGTCACCTCTCTGCATGCTGCACACCATCAGTGGGAAAAGAACCAGGAACAAGAAATGGGAGTTTCTAGACCAGCTCTCAGGAGAGGGCATTCCAATATCTCAAAGCTTCTGCTTTGTCAACATCATTTGTATATGATTTTTTTTATATTGTTCAATATGCATAAGTGTTAACTAGGTCAGCTTTCAGTAAGCAAATGGTGAAAAGTATAAATTGATGTAAACACTAAAGATTTTCAATCATATGATAGGTGAATTACAGCAAACATCATTGCAAAGATGCTACCACAGCTGGAATTAGAGAATTAGGTTTTCCCTTTTATAGATGGTGCTACATACTGAAAGTGATAGCTAGAGCCTACTCATTTTTTTTTTGTTTGTTTGTTTGTTGTAGTTGTTTTGAATGCCAAGTGACTTCCCAATATTGTCATTGCAGCTGGTTCAGGAAGAAGCATCCACAAATGGATCCTCCTGTACCCATACCCCCTAGTTCAGAAACCAAGGACCGCTGGAGGAGTCTTACAGTTGTGCCTTACCTTGAGGATCTGCACGGGTATAGTGAAGATGAGGACCTCTGTGACTTGGAGGATGAAATCATCTACACACAAGATTTCACAGTTCCAGGTAAAGGGGGATTCTACTTATCCTTGACAGCAACACTAATGGGTGTTGTCATTAAGGTTTATCTAGGAGCTAGAATATATTTCAGTGCTCAACCCAGACATTTTTTTTAAGCTGAATGGGAAGAAATTGTAGGTGGGTGGCAGCCCCTGTATTGTGACCAAACTCTTTGGTAACTATCCAAAAACAGCCGGGTGGGTCCTGAAAAGTGTGGGGTGGTGCACCTAGCTAAAAGGGCCTGGGGAGAACCCTGTTTTAGGAACACCTCCCAGATTGATAGTTTGAAATCCAGTCAGTTTTTAACATTTACCCCCAGGAGGAAAGACACCATATAGTATTAATATATTCAAATGTAAAGACTTTTAGCTACATTTTTTACATTTTTGTATAGAGCAGAAAGTACTCTCAGGTGTTTACTGCCACCCAAGGCTTGTTCGTTTCCCTCGCCAGACAAAAAGTAAATGAAAATGTGTAACATTTTCTACATTATTTAAAAGAAAGAAGTCATTTTTGTGTTGCTGTTTAATACTTTTTCACTCCAGGCTGGTTAAATAATTGTCACTGGAACTATGAGAGAAAATCTTGCCAACAGATCCCTTTATAGGCAGTACAAATACTACATAAGATTTAATCCTTCTCTGCTATATCAAGAACCTAGGTGGTCCTTATCATTGGCACCTAAGCTGGAACAGCTTTCCCATATTTGTGGGATTTGAAGCAGCATTTAAGTAGCAAGTTAATTAATTTTTCCACAATATTAATCTGCATTTAGATTAGATGCATAAATTAACCTTGTCAGTTTTGTGTGTCAAACTTTTTAGTATTTGTAGCTACTATTTAAATGAAGATTTAATGTTTGCCCATTTATTTATGAAAAGCACCAACGTATTCTATAAAAAGGGCTTGCTTTTTCATATGACATAAATTCCATCCTATATATCAATGTTACAGACCTTGTACCATCACTTAACCAGTGTTTTTCTCTCCTACCCAGGACAGGTGCCCGAAGCGGACTTGTTTGCACAGACACAAGGCAGTGCTGCTACCAAACAGCTGTGTATGAATGGCACAGAGAATCAGCTTAAGACAGAGAGAAGAGTTAGTTCTGCATCCCAGCGCAAGGCTAGTACATCAGGGGGCAAAGTACGCAAGCTGTCAGCCTGCAAGCAACAGTGATGTGGGAGTCCTCTTTGTAAGGTAGTTTATAATGACCTTCAAGAACAACAAAAGTTTTTTAAAATAGATACCTTACATTGAGTGTTTGATGGCAAGGACTACAAATAGTGTGTGTGCATAGATATAAGGATTTAGGGGATTCTGTTTTCCTTTGCAGTTTTAATTTCTCAACAACCATCAGTTTATTTATCTATATATAAAAAATTGTATGTATGTATGTATGTGTGTGTATGTATGTTTGTTCCACCATCACTCGAAAACGCATGGAGACATGTCAACCAAACTTGCCATACATATGACTGTGAGTGCACCAGTCATCTTTGTACAGCGCTGTGCTATATGTCAGAGCTATATTTGGATGTGTGTATGTCATCACTAGGAAATTCATAGAGGCATTTCAACCAAACTTGCTATGTTCCACGCATCAACACATTTCAACAAAACTTTTTCGACATATGACTCCGACTCATGTGAGTTCACCGCTGATCTTTGTACAGCGCTGTGCTATATGTCAGAGGTATGTTTGGATGTATGTATTATATATACTACTAGGAAACGCATGGAGACATTTCAACCAAACTTGCTATGTTCCACCATCACTTAGAAACGCATAGAGACATTTAAACCAAACTTGCTAGACATATGACTCAGACTCGTGAGTTCTGATCTTTGTACAGCGCTGTAATACATGTCAGAGGTATATTTGCATGTATGTATGTGTGTATGTATTGCTCAGTGACAGTGTGCCTTTTGCTTACATACATTTTTTGGACTCTTTTACAAATTTCTGGCCTGTAATAATGCCTTTGAGAAAACGTAAGGCGATTGGCCGAGTGCAATCAAAGGCAAAAAAAATGAAACAACACCGTAGACAAGAAAATCCTCAGGGCAGGAATGGAAGACTTGCCCTGCTGCACAAGAGAGCTACATCTAGAGCTTCAGAGACAGTACAACAGCGTGAGACCCGGAGTACAGGAAATGAGAGTGAGAGCTACCACATCTAAAGCTTCAGAGACAGTACAACAGCATGAGGCCCGACCTAATGGATAAGAGAGATAGAGCTACTCAATATAGAGCTTCAGAGACAGTACAACAGCGTGAGACCCAAGTACCGTAAATGACAGAAAGAGCTACTACATCTAGAGCTTCAGAGACAGTGCAACAGCGTGAGACTCGACTAGAGGAAATGGGAGAAAGAGCCAGACGATCACGGACTCCACAACATTTTAGCTTAGCATTGGAAGGATTCCACTATGACCCAAAGACTACTCGCAGCATGCAAGTGTGAAGCTGCGTACACACTTGCAATTTTTGTCGTTGGAAAGGATCTTTCACGATCCTTTCCAACGACAAGGGACTGCACGATGCATGAACGGTGCTGTACATACAGCACCGTTCATGCTCTATGGAGAGGGGAGGGGGAGAGCGACGGAGCGGCACCCTGCTGCGCGCTCTCCCTCTTCCCTTTCATTAGGATCGGTTGTCGTCCATCGTCCGTGGATCCGGCAGGACGGTCGTTCGGACGATGGACGACACCGACTGTACACACGGCAGATTTTCGCCCGATATTTAGCCGATGCCGGTTATCGGGCGAAAAAAATCTGCCGTGTGTACGTAGCTTTACCCTCGGAAAAATGAAAATGGTTTGTAGTTACTGTCAAGCCAAGAAGTTTAAATCTGAGTCTCCTGGTATTTGCTGCAAAAAAGGAATGTCAAACTCTGCCAACTGGAAACACCACCACAAGAACTTTGGAATTGCCCATCAGCAAATACCTCAGAGTCAAAGCATTTTCTTAACATCAGAAAATACAACTCATGTTTCCAAATGACATCATTTGGCGCCACATCAGTTGTTCAACAGCCTGGATTTCAATCCACATTCATGGTGCAAGGGCAAATTTACCATAAAGCGGGATCGTTATTTCTGCTGCCAGATCAACCACCAAAATTTCTACAACTATATTTTTTGAAAACAAACTAATATAAACTGACCAGAGGTGCACCTACATCTCAGGAACAAAATTTCAGATTGTCTTAAAGTTACAAAGGTTGTTTTATGAGCACATTGTTCTTATTAAAACATTTAAAACGGCATTGATTTTTCTCTTTTGGGGTGGGAGGTAGTAGGTAGTATGCAGTGAGTTCCTACAAAGTTACTGTAATTTAGGAAATAATAACAGTCATAACTACAAAGTAGTTTTTAAATGCTGGTGCATTGTACCTAAATTGTGTATTAAAGAATGTCTAAATTATGTATGCTGCATCAAAAAATTATTGAAGTGCAAATGATTTGCTATATTGTTTGCTATGTATAGCCGATATTCCAGCTTTCCAGCTAATACAGTTGTTTTTTATAACCCATGGGTTAATATGTAGTGGATAATGGCACCTCCTTTCCTGCTTCAGTAAATAGATTCATGGTGTGGAGGAGGGTCTGATGGTGTGCCCCAACAGAGACAGCATGTGGGTGGCAGGGAGATGAGAGGCATCAGCAGAGATAATGAGCTCTGAATAAAGAGGTGTCTTCATTCACATCCTGCAGGGAATGAGTCATAGCTTTTGCCATTGACAGTGAGTCTTGGCTGACGTTGTTTCTCCTCTATCTGCAGTTTCTCTGTCTGTATATTCACTCCCATTTCATGTGTTTTTTTTTCATTCTCTTTCAGCTCAGATAGTGTTTGTCTACATAAAAGTCTGTTTTGTCCCACAGTCTCCCTCTTACAGTTGTTTACTTTTCCTTTGCCTTCTGTTTTCATATTATTCTTTTTTTATACCTTTTTTTTTTTAAACCTATAAGCTCACTGTTCTTACTCTCTTGCCAAATATATCAAAGGTTGTTGATCTGCAAGAGAGACTTGCAATTTTTCCCTTACACTATAGCAGTTCTCTTTTTAAATATGTATGTATGCAGTTTATATCTATCTATCTTGAGTTATTTTCAAGATGGCTGTAGTGGACATGAATGGCACATGATTGATC